>NC_042288.1:15921258-15978218 GCF_901000725.2 Takifugu rubripes
ACCAGGACGTCCAGAGGACATTTATGGGAGAAAGTGTCTCTGCACGGCTGGAGACAAAGACTACGTTTCGTGGTGTATCCAGATGCCCTTTGGGGACGGTCCCTTGGTGCTTAAATGAGCTTTTCTGAGCTGTTCTGCTTCTAATCTCTAAAGTTTCTCGATCTCTCATATTTATTCTATTGTTAAAGACTTGATCATAAGAATTCCCACTGGTTGATTATTTTCTGAAAACACCAAAAGGATCCAAAAACAAACGACCTTCCAGAAAGTAAACAGTGGTTGAGCGAGTTCCTTCACGCCCCGTGTTGTGGTTCGGTCCCCCGGGCCCCTCAGGTGTGGACATGGCGGCGGGCGTGGCTGGGGTCAGTTGTGTAAGAGCGCGGGCGAGGCCTGAACGAGCCGTCCCAGGCAAACAAAAGTGCTGATGGGTTGAAACCAGAGAAGCTGTTTGTGGAGGCACGCGCATTCAAGTCAGGGGGGGGGCTGGGTGATGTGGGGCAGATATGGGGGGAGGGGCCTCGCCGTCTATTCCAGGACAGAGTGAAAGGTCACAGTGTAAGCTGATAAAGGCAGGAGGCAGCGCTGCAGCCAGTCAGCTGACGCCTGCAGCTGTGTTTAGAACATCAATATGAGCCTTGTTCGCTCCCCCCACCTCCCTCTGAGGCTCGTCCCCCCTCCCTCCCTGCTCGCCATCCCGTCTCCCCCCTCCCTCCCTGCTCGCCATCCCCTCTCCCCCCTCCCTCCCTGCTCGCCATCCCGTCTCCCCCCTCCCTCCCTGCTCGCCATCCCCTCTCCCCCCTCCTCCCGCCCTCTCCCCTCACATGGTTTCCTTTTTTCCAGCTCTGATTTATGAAAGTAGGGCATGTGCCCATAACTGCTGCATCAAGGCGCAGGCTCAGCCTCCCGAGGCTCCGCCGCTCTGTTTACATCAGCCCCGACAACGCCGCCGCATTGCACAATCGCCACGGCCGCTGTTATATAAAGACGCCGCCATTGTTGCTGCTCTCATGGCCGCCGTTTAACTGAGGACAACCCCGGCACCTTCCCCACAGTTAACCCACCCACAGTTAACCCACCCACATATAACCCACCAACATTTAACCCACCAACATTTAACCCACCGTCATTTAACCCACCCACAGTTAACCCACCAACATTTAACCCACCCACAGTTAACCCACCCACATATAACCCACCAACATTTAACCCACCAACATTTAACCCACCGTCATTTAACCCACCCACAGTTAACCCACCAACATTTAACCCACCCACAGTTAATCCACCCACATTTAACCTACCAACATTTAACCTACCAACATTTAACCTACCAACATTTAACCCACCAACATTTAACCTACCAACATTTAACCCACCAACATTTAACCCACCAACATTTAACCTACCAACATTTAACCCACCCACATTTAACCCACCAACATTTAACCCACCCACATTTAACCCACCAACATTTAACCCACCAACATTTGACCCACCCATATTTAACCCACCAACATTTAACCCACCCACATTTAACCTACCAACATTTAACCCACCAACATTTGACCCACCCACATTTAACCTACCAACATTTAACCCACCAACATTTGACCCACCCACATTTAACCTACCAACATTTAACCCACCCACATTTAACCCACCCACATTTAACCTACCAACATTTAACCCACCCACATTTAACCCACCCACATTTAACCTACCAACATTTAACCCCACCCACATTTAACCCACCCACATTTAACCCACCCACAGTTAACCCACCCACAGTTAACCCACCCACATTTAACCCACCCACAGTTAACCCACCCACAGTTAACACGCATTTGCCTGTGAGAACATTCACTTCAGATGAATTGTGGACCTTTTTTCTCGTATCTCCACATTTTTTGCTTTGATGATGCGGCTGTTTGAGGATTTTATACCACGAGAGGTTCCGCCTCCACAAATGAGGCTGCTGAGTTGGTGGAGAACAAAGAAAAGATTGATGAGATCAAAGACAACTCAGACAACCAGACACCAGAGACGTGGCGGTCCAAGTGCACAATCATGGCGAGGAAGCGGAGCGCTCGGATACCGACGCCGCCGCTTTGATGGCGGCGCTGACGCGCAGATGCAGGAGATTCTGGGCGTCGCCGCTCGTCCTGGAGAGCTGAAACCCCCCAGCAGCTGCTGGTAGGACGAGCCATGAAGCCATGAAAGCTGAGCTGGGGGGGGGCTGGGTGTGTGGGGGGGGGCTGGGTGTGTGTGTGTGTGTGGGGGGGGGGCTGGGTGTGTGTGGGGGGGGCTGGGTGTGTGTGTGTGGGGGGGGCTGGGTGTGTGGGGGGGGGGCTGGGTGTGTGTGTGTGTGTGGGGGGGGGGCTGGGTGTGTGTGGGGGGGGCTGGGTGTGTGGGGGGGGCTGGGTGTGTGGGGGGGGGGCTGGGTGTGTGTGGGGGGGGCTGGGTGTGTGGGGGGGGGGCTGGGTGTGTGTGTGTGTGTGGGGGGGGGGCTGGGTGTGTGTGGGGGGGGCTGGGTGTGTGGGGGGGGTACTCGTCTGCACTAAAAGCCAATGCTGACTCAACAGTGGCTGCAGCTCCGGCGCCGACCACGAGGCCGGCGTCCGCCCCCCCCCCCGCAGCACGGCTGGGGGGGGCTGATCCGGTTGTGCTTCCATTTCCAGGAGCAACGACGGCTTCAGGATTCGTCCTGACGTCGATGTTCTCTCAGCTCCGAGAGGAACGCTGCTGTGGTCAGTCTACGCCTCTTTGTCTCCCCCCCCCCCCCCCCAACGCCCACACTCCTCTCCTCCACTCTCATAACTCAGCTGTTACTTGGCAACATGGTCCCAGCTGGACCCGGCATCGGGCCCGTTGCCCCGGCAACCGAACACATGATGCAGTCACGGTAAACACGTTAGCCCGCGGAGATCAGCGCGGCGTGCACGGAGCACACGAACACGCGTGTTCCGAGTGCTGCAACATCTGTCGGAGGAGCAGGAATATCGTCGTGCACCTGCATCGTCTTCACGTGCACGGGCCTAATATGGAAAAGGCCTGTTTCTGTGACACGGTGAGAACCTTGACTGCGTGGTTCTGGGAAACAAACACCTTCTCCACGCTCTGGGTAACACTGCCTCTGTCGTCATAGCAACCTGATCCATCATCTGCAGCGGGATCAATTGATTCATTATTAAGTGAGGCGCGGCCCTCCGCTGCCTGCTCTCCACGTCTCCTCGCTCTCCCTGCGAGCATCCATTATTGACGTGCACGCCTACCCACTCGCTGGGCTGGAGAACAGAGAGCTGTCGGGTCTCCTGTCCGGGAAATACAAGCCACATTCCGCAGGAAGTAGATAAATATTTTAATGAGCGCAACCAAAGCGAAGCAGAGCTGCATTTGCAGGAGCGTAAACTCAAATATCGGCTCTGCTGTAAACAGCGGCGCGGCTGCACGTGCACACGCCTCGCCATATTTCCTGTTATTTAACGCTGACCGAGATCCCACGTGAACACACCTAAGTTAAGCCCAGAGGCTGCAGGGGGGGGGGGGGGGGGGGGGGGGGGGGGGGGGGGGATGCTGAGGGAAGGGAAAGACAAATGTGTATTATTGGAAAATGTGCACTAAGTGGATGATGTCAGCTCCAGCACTTTGACATTTTAATGTCATCTCTCAGGGAATTACATCATTAGCCCTCTTTCCTGGCCCGGCTCACTGCTGGGAAACCTCCTAATGGATGTCAACAAGCCGTCCCTCAGGAAAAATGGAGCGGGCGGTGGTGCTGTGAGAGTGAGGGGTGTGTTTCACAGGGAGTGGAGACAGCAAAAGCATGGCGCAGTTGCCTCTGCAGAGCTTAGTGAGAGGCCTCAGACGGAGCCGCATCTGGACTAAAAGCCCGCGGAGCTTTTATCGCCATCAGATTAACTCAATCTGCCATTTCCAGACAAAGTGCAACGATCTGCCAGGCGCCTGCTCGCTGCCGTCACTTGAAGCCGACCCCCAGCAACCTGCAAGAGATGTGTTTGTTCATTAGTCTGTTCATTCGTAGGTTCCACCACTGTGGCTGAACCCTGGAACCAGGTCACTGATCATCTACGAGCTGTTAGTGCCGGACTGAACTCCTCACGTGGGATAAGAGAGTTTTAAAAATGCCTTTTATATGCTAATGACTTTGGAAAACAAACAGCAGAAGCTGCACATGCGCTAGGTCGCATTAGCACATCCTCCAAACAAAGACGGAAGATGACGGAGTATTAAATAGGTCAGATGGAGGATATTGGTGAGGGTCTCAGAGAGGGAGAGTTCAGCTGGATCATCTCAACCTTCCAGAGGAGGTGGCTCTGAGGTCGGGACTGATCCCAGGAGAGGGCGGTGCAGCCAGAGCAGATGTGATGTGACACCCCCCCCCCCCCCCCCCCCCCGGTGACGAGCAGATCAGAAGTTGCCTGAGAAGCGCCACTTCCTGCAGGACTCCGGATGTTTGTGTGACTGCCGATCACACGTGCATCAGCCCAGAAAGAGCAGGGGCGCTGCAGGGGGGCGCTGCAGGGGGGGCGCTACAGCGGGGGCGCTACAGCGGGGGCGCTGCACGCTCTTTAGCTGCACGCTCTTTAGCTACACGCTCTTTAGCTGCACGCTCACTTTGTGGCCTCAGGTGTTGGGTCACCTGGTCGTTGTCCTGCCCCCCATGGAAGAGTCTTCTGAGCTCTAATATCTATAAACAAGCTGTTACATAAACAGGAAGTGGACCGGCAGACAAAAATAGTGGGCATGAATGAGCCACATGAAGTGAGAGGGGCAGAGAAGCAACCCTCTCAGGCGTCTGCCTCATATTCAAATTTAGCTTTGCGTAGGGAATTGATGAGGCTCAGAGCTCAAAGTCTTCAAAGCTCACGGCTGCACAAGATGCAAGGCGTCAAACCCACTTTGTAGTTCCCGGGTGAACGAGTGGGTCGCAGACGCCGACGTGCAGCGGCTGGTGCAGCAGAGCTGGGAGCCCAGGAAAATGTGCTGGAATTCCAAAGTTGCACCAAGGTTACAGCCATGGAAGGGGAGCGGGAGTGTTTCTGCTTTATTTTCAGTTGGAGTTGTGGGAGTTGGGGTGTTTTCTCTATCATGGTTCAAGGTTACGGTTGCCTTTATTGTTGTCATAAAATATAGGAGCCAGACGGAGCTGGAATACCAAGAGAGGGAGCGACTCAGCCGGATGAGGAGCCAAACACGGTGGTTTCATGCTGCCAGGGAGCATCACCCTGGAAACTGGATGGTAATCAGGTGCAGCGTGGGAGGAGCTTGGTGTTGTCACAGGTGGACAGGGACAGGACAGCCGTCCACTCCTGGCCACAGTCGCCTACAAACAGCCTCACGTTCAGACGTGTGCGTCCACGTTCATCTGGAATCGCCCCCCCCCCGTTCCGCATCCCGGCTGGCTGCAGTTGTTACCGATTCATCAAGATAATTACTCGGCTAGAAATATGGTCGGAAGCGTTGCTGTGACAGGCAGCCTCCGGAGTGGTGTCTTTGAAGAGCTCACACAGCGACGGGTGACTGATCGTGTTCTGGAGCAGCTCCGATCTGGCTTCCATCTGGGGCAGAACATTTGTCGGGGGGGGGGTGAGGAGGGTAAAGTTGGAGGAGCTGCTCTGAGCGATGGGACCGAGGGGCTGGATTCCGTGTGCTCGTCACAGCCGTGCAAAACAAGCGTGAGCAGCAGGTTCCTGGTGAAGCCTGAGGACGGAGAGGCGGAGCTTCTGGGGGTCTGCTGACGTCACAGCGGTGTGGAAACGGTTCATGCAGGGGGGGGCTGTTGTCAGGGGGGGCTGTTGTCAGGGGGGCTGTTGTCAGGGGGGGCTGTTGTCAGGGGGCTGTTGTCAGGGGGGGCTGTTGTCAGGGGGGGCTGTTGTCAGGGGGGGGCTGTTGTCGGGGGGGGGTGTTGTCAGGGGGCTGTTGTCAGGGGGCTGTTGTCAGGGGGGGCTGTTGTCGGGGGGGGCTGTTGTCCGGCAGCTTTTAACAGAGCGATTATTGAAGCTGCAGACGTTGGGAAAACTGAGCGCTGCAGCCAGAAATAGACCCTGGCCACATTCTGGAGGGGCCCCACATTCCCCAGAGCACCACACAAGGTTTCTTGTATCTTGTGCGTTTCCTCTTTGGCCCCCCCCTGAACTCTTTTCCTCCCTGCTCTGAATGCCGCCCCCCCCGCCCCCGGGTTTCCTGTGGCCGTTCAACCCTCCCACATTCCCTGTCTCCCTGTACCCCGCCGCTTCTTATACATTATTTACACTCCCCTCCCCATCAGCTCAGCTCAGCTCAAAAGAATCAGGGCAAAGGGAAATAACACCACTGTAGAGCCCCCCCCCCCCCACCACCACCCCCCCTCCACACAGACACACACTCACCGGCTCCATGCTCAAGCCTCCCTCCACCAGCAATACCCCACCAGCCTGCTCTACAGCACAGCACTGGGTACGACAATGGGAGAGCCCCCCCCCCCCCCCCCCCTCCTACCCCCCCCCCCCCTCCTACCCCCCCCCCCCAATAATCCCCTCTGACATGCCTCCTGAGGGCAGGGATTTGCTACAAGTCAATGCAGGAGACCTACAGTATGCAAAACAAGCCTGTCTGACTCTCATGATTTTCAAAGCTGCTGCACTGACTGCACACCAGTGGGGGGGGGGGGTATGGGGGGTATGGGGGGGGGGGTATGGGGGGTATGGGGGGGGGGTATGGGGGGTATGGGGGGGGGGGGGTAACTCTGCACCCAGTCTGCTCCCTTAACCCTTTCTTCACTCTCCACTTGGTGTCTCCTCACATAAAATGCACAGATGATGCTGATGATGCAGGATGAGAACCGATTCTGAGCGAGTCCAAACACACACGTACACACACACACACACACGTACACACACACACACACACACGTACACACACACACACACACGTACACACACACACACACACGTACACACAGTATACACACACACACACACACACACATCTATTTAACAGTTGGGTTCTTTTTTGTCTCCATGACAAATTTAGCTCCCAGGAAGGTTTGTTACTAGACAAAAATGAAAAAAGTGTGTGTGTGTGTGTGTGTGTGTGTGTGTATACGCGTGTGTGTGTGTGTGTGTGTGCGTGTGTGTGTGTGTGTGTGTGTGTGTGTGTGTGTGTGATTCGAGGTCGTGTTTACTTCTTGTTCTTCTTCATGCAGCAGGTGTTGATGAGGAGGTCCGAGGTGCTGGTCGTCCCTCAGGATGGGTGGGAACGTTCCGACACCCCCCAGCAGGAACGTCCACACGCTGAAACGGTCCGTTGACCCTCCACAGTTCTGGGTTCTGCTGACGGTTCTGCAGGAGGATCCTGGTGGTGTCAGAACATCGACCACCATCTTACATGACTGTAGCTCAGAGTCTGCATAGAAGGTGGACGCCTGTCCCAGAGGACGCCTGTCCCAGAGGACGCCTGTCCCCGAGGACGCCTGTCCCGAGGACGCCTGTCCCCAGGACGCCTGTCCTGAGGACGCCTGTCCCCGAGGACGCCTGTCCTGAGGACGCCTGTCCCCGAGGACGCCTGTCCCGAGGACGCCTGTCCCCAGGACGTCTGTCCCGAGGACGCCTGTCCCCAGGACGTCTGTCCCCTGGACGCCTGTCCCCAGGACGCCTGTCCCGAGGACGCCTGTCCCCAGGACGTCTGTCCCGAGGACGCCTGTCCCCAGGACGTCTGTCCGAGGACGCCTGTCCCCAGGACGTCTGTCCCCAGGACGCCTGTCCCCAGGACGTCTGTCCCGAGGACGCCTGTCCCCAGGACGCCTGTCCCGAGGACGCCTGTCCCCAGGACGTCTGTCCCGAGGACGCCTGTCCCCAGGACGTCTGTCCCCTGGACGCCTGTCCCAGAGGACGCCTGTCCTGAGGACGCCTGTCCCCTGGACGCCTGTCCCAGAGGACGTCTGTCCCCAGGACGCCTGTCCCAGAGGACGCCTGTCCTGAGGACGCCTGTCCCCAGGACGCCTGTCCCCAGGACGCCTGTTCCGAGGACGTCCGATCTAAAACGTTCTGCAGAAGAGGAAATACCAAAATCAGAATGTCCTCAGTCCTCAGTTAGCAATAAATTAGCTGTGTAATCGTTCTTGGACAAACAGCCTCCGTCTCTCCTGATATGATGTTATTCAGAATTCCCGACAGCGTCCACATCCCAGCTTTGGGAAAAACTGGCTTCAGCACAATGGGAGGAAGCGCAGAGGCGTCATTCATCCACATGCATGTGACGCGTGCACAGTGGCAGGTAAATCAGCACCGACAGAGGAAGCGAATCCCCCGGGATCGGGATCACGTGCCCCCCCCCCCCCCCCCCCCCCCCCCAACAGCCAGCCTGACTCCCACCCTCTCTTTTTTCCATCCTCAGACCCTTTGAGATGGAAAATGGGTCATCTGTGTGGAAGTTAATACTCGGAGCACGTACAGGCCGCTTTATTTTAGGGACGTGCCTTGGAAAAATCCCCCCCAGCCCCCCCAGCCCCGCCCCCGCACCCCCCCACTGGTGAAGACGCCGAGTAATTAATAAACTGTGTTGCTGCTGTTCCCACCAGTGGCAGAGCAGGAATCTGGATCCCAGCTGCTGGACCTCTCTCATGTTTCTTTGTCTTTCCTCGCCATGACAACCTGTGACATCAGCAACGTGACATCAGCTGTCCCCAAACACAAACACACACGGAGGCGGAGGAGGACACAACCTGACAAAGACACACAACCTGACAAAGACACACAACCTGACAAAGACACACAACCTGGCAGAGACACACAACTTGACAAAGACACACAACCTGACAAAGACACACAACCTGACAAAGACACACAACCTGACACAGACACACAACCTGACACAGACACACAACCTGGCAGACCGGCGTTCCACAAACAGAAGTGGGAGCTCTATAATGTCGAGGGCAACTGGGGTCGACCTGCTGGTTTGTGTTTCATGATGTCAGAAAGGAGGTCGATGAGACACAGGCCTGAGGAACTCATCTGCCCCCCCCCCGCCCCCCCCAGTGAAGCAGGAGAGGTAATTACTGCTGCACATAATTCGCTGACGGGATTTCCAGTAATGAGTCGTGGAGCTCAAGTGATTACGACATTCCCAATACAGCGTCTGACATGTGATTGGAATTCATAGAAAGAAACGGGTCTGAGCTCTGCTGTCTTCAGAGAGCTGCTGACTTTCCTGCACCTGTGAAGGAGGAACAGAGTGTGTGTGTGTGTGTGTGTGTGTGTGTGTGAGTGTGTGTGTGTGTGTGTGTGAGAGAGAGAGAGAGAGAGCATGAACTGAAAGATTAGAAACGGTTAAAGGAACCAGAGGAGCAGCCTTCCTGAGCACATGGCCTCGGTGGTGCGGGCGCAGCCATCGTGTGCGGGCGGCACCATGGAGCAACAGCGCCCCCTACTGGCGGGGAGGGGAAGGGCGTTTCTGCCGGCCTCTCGTTGCCTGCTGCATCAGAGACGAGGAGCTGACTCATGGTCCATTCATGCACACGCAGCCACAGCAGAGACGCAGTTAGAGACATGCCCCCCCCCCCCCCCCCCCCCCAGTGTTATTGGTCTGATACTGTAGGTGGGATTGGGGTCCCCCCCCCCCCGGTGTTATTGGTCTGATACTGTAGGTGGGATTGGGGTCGCACCGCAGGGTCTGTTTGGAGTAGAAAGATATGCTGCGTCACCCTAGCTTGAACTCTTCCCTGCTGGTCACATGTTTTGGGAAGGAACCTCTGCTCCAGTATCCTCGGTGACCCCTCGTCTCTCTCCGGACCGCAGGGGGTGGAATATGAACAGCAAGCCCAGTGTTTATTTACAGGAGGAGCGGAGGCCGGGGGTGCACGTGGCCACAGGCTGAACCTGTTCCTGCCCCCGGTGCAGAGGAGCCGACCACAAGGCCGGCCTGGCCTCCAGCACAGTCCGCTATTTTCCTCCTCCAAAGGACTCATCAACGAGTCAGTTCTTCCACAGCCGACGCGGAGCCAGACGACTCCTGACAGGATCCTTTTCCACCAAACGGCAGAACAGCAGGAGTCCAGGGAGGGAGACGGCCCCACAAACATGAGCGGATGGAAACTGGAACAGCGTTGAGCCTCTGCTCCACATTCTGGGCCGCGCTCAGTTTTCATTCCTCGTGTAGAGAAAGTATTTTCCCCCTTCTCCAGTTTCCTGGCAACCTGGACATCCAGGCCCGGAAGGCCAGCGATTGGAGCAAAACAGCTGCAGACTGGGATAAAAATAATTACAGCTCGATTTCTCTTCCAAGAGACAGAGTTTCAAGCTCCTCTCGCTCCCAGAGCCGCTTCCCTCCCTGGAACCCGACGTGGCTCCAGCGTCAGGAGCCGCGGATCAGAAGCTGCTTCAGTCCTAACGCTGATTACTGGAACTCTACATGTTCCATCCCAGTTCAGAACACATTTATATTTACCAGTAACCCCAGTAAGGGCCCAACTGTGAACAGTAGCGCCACCTACTGGCCAAAGAACACCGTGTTTTCAGGATGCTACATACAAATGAACAAATGGGGAAACAAAACCCTGTCGGGACGCTTCAAGAAGTTTTAATGTACAGAAAGTTCACTTTCATACCTTTTTAATTTAGAGCACAACACGTGCACAGAAACAGCAACAGAAATGGGAGCACGGGGACGAATGCAAGTGGGGGAAATGTCCTCAGTGTGGAATGTAAGATAAGACTTGCATAAGAGAGGGTCCACGTGTGCGAGGCCACGTGCACATCACCACGTGCACATCACCAGCATGTGGAACCCTGGGTTTACTCAACGTCCTCTTCTGTGAGCCACCGAGAGCTGGCGATTCTCTGTAAGACAGGATAGAAACCTTAAGATCAAGCGTGCACACACACGGCAGCTGCTCACGTTTCTGTTTTAGAGGTGAAATAACTGGGAGCGACGGCTCGGCCCTCAGTTTTGGATGATTCTAACGTTGATCTTGCACCCTCTCTTGTCCCAGGAGCCACAGGCTGCAGCTGGGGGGTTTGTGAGGATGCTGCCAGTGGTGGCCGGCGGGGGGACTACCTGGCCCACGGCGGGCAGCCTGCTCAGCATCATCTGGAAGACTGGGGGTGGCAGCGTCTGCTGGAGGACCTGGAGCAGCTTCTGAGGCTGCTCACACACAGCGATGGCGTTGGTCAGGTGGTCCACACCTGTCTCCAGCTCACCTGCTCACAAGAGCACAATTGAAGCGGAACGCCATGTAAACGTTTTCCATCCATTACACCTGGATAAATGGAGCGGAAACGGGACCTACCTGCGGCCAGGTGCTCCTCGCCCAGCTGGATTTCTTGCAGGAAAAACCTCTGAACAGCTTCTGGGTCCTTCAGATCCGGCAGCTGCAGAGAAGAAGCTGCAAAATGATCCCTGCGGAACATGTAAAGGGCGGTGAGATGTGAATCTCTGCTGAACTCACTTCAGACAGGCCAGACTTCTCGAATGCAACCCTCTTCTGCCGTCTACCTGCAACACAGAGACAGGTGAAGCCGCGCCGCCTTCTCTGACCGGACCGGACCACGTGGTCGCCGGTCCGTCTCTTTAGTTTCCAACCGAGCCTCACGGCTGGAAAGAGCTAAATGCGGGGTCATTTTCTGCACTGCCAGTAACGACTAACGGGAGAGAGGCTCGTTTTAAACGGTTTTAGACGGTCACGTCTCCATTACGACTGTCAGGGGCTGCGCGCGCGCTGGTTCCCTCGGTTGTCGCGGTAACTTACGTTCCCGCAGCTTTTCTTTGAAATGAGGCTCATTTCGTCGCTTTCTGTCGAAGTAAATACAATATGCGACAAGCAGAGCTCCACACGCCCCGACGACGACAGCGCTCGTCCGGCCGCTCATTATGCGTGACCACAGGGAGGACGGAGCACGCTGGCTAGTTAGCAGCTAGCATGTCGCAGCGGAAACGCGCAGACGAAGCGCGACGCAACTTGATGACGTAAAGACTGTGAATCACATTAAACGTCTCTCCCGCGAGAAACAGTATTTAACCTTTTATTTATGAAGAAAAATAACTCATTTTAGATAGTGTGAATATTTAGCATTGCAACGCATTAGCTAAAGTAAAATCCATCCGCGCGAAGGTCAATAAAATTGCGAAAGTTCCCATCATTGACGCGCACACTGCATTTCACAAACTATGGCATTTATTTCAAACAGAGGCTTCTGCTTTGCTTTTTACAATAAATTACACAGTGACCATCATTAGATGAGCCTAATAAATACTATTGAGCGTTTCCCGATAAGCTCCTTTACTTTCTTTTAAGCTATGCGCCATTTTCATGTACAAGTTCATACAGCTTTTGCTTCGGGCCACACAAAAGTGTCCTGTCGCATCCAAAACTACCATTTTGCTTTGAAAATCACGAGGCATGAAAAGCAAAAGTGAAGCTAAAGAAAATATATGACATGGCTACTGAAATAAATGTCAAGCAGAACAAAACAACACAAGTATGTTACAAGAACACAAATATGAGGAGCAAATGGGCCAGAAACACACATGCTGTAACCCTCAGTATTTACACTCAAACTACAGTTAAAACCGTAAAAGTGTCTGTACACAAAAGTACACATTATTAACAGTGCAAGATATTAAATAGCTTGACTCAAAAACACTTCTCAATATACAAATGTATAACAAAAGCAATACAATTACATACAAATGCCAAACAAAATGTAACCTCAGGTTATCGTAGTCGGGGCTCTATACAGAGGAAACAGCGGAGACGTCTTCAGAAATGTATACACATACCTCAATTTATGATATAAATGCACATTTACAATAGCTTTACCTTGAATCTAGTCATAGCACAGGAAAGAGAAGCTAACAGTTTTTGGTAGGGGTGAATATGGGGCAGAGCTGGCGCGTCCGTGTGGACTGTGATGATCGAAAGTGGCAGATGCTGAGACAATTTCATCGCTTTATGTGCAATAAAGCAAGAACGATTACGAAAGAAACACTGCTGATGTGGGAGTTAGCTTCATTCACGTGCGCCGCAGTTCTGAGCAAGAGCTGAAATACTCACAGCTGACTTCAGAGTTGCTCGATCCAGTTAGATGTGCAACCGAGGACATTAACGGCGCCGTGCAAACCTTGAATAGAAACACTGGCGCGGAGCGACAGAAAGGCTCACGTGCGAAAATTAACGTGACCACGAGATGTTGGCAGCCTCCATCCTTGCACGTTTGACACCCTTCAACTTACCAAAGCCGGACAAGCGTTCAGTAGTACCCAGCAGGTGATCCAGTAGTGTTCTGCCCTGACGTGTCTGCTCAGTGGTGTCAGATCAAAACCTCCATCTGTCCGACGCAGCGGCCCCGACCCCCCCTGGGAGGGCCGTCCTTCCTGTGGCGCCTCGGGTCCGAGAAGAGGAGCATGGAAACAAGTGCTGCCCTTTTTCAAAGTGCCTGATAGGAAAGAACAAAAAGGCACTACAGTATCCGACCAGCGCCACCCACCCAGCTGTGGATGGACCGGAACCCCCACCAGCGCAGACACGTACACGGGCACATACGT
Source organism: Takifugu rubripes (assembly GCF_901000725.2). NCBI lineage: Eukaryota > Metazoa > Chordata > Actinopteri > Tetraodontiformes > Tetraodontidae > Takifugu > Takifugu rubripes. The sequence continues at coordinate 15,934,801 of NC_042288.1, forward strand.
GCACACACACCACACGGAGGCGTTTTAAACCCTTCTGGACTCCCACCACCTTCACGGGAAAGAACCCCTCACCAATACAAAAGGGAGAGTTATTGCTTGAAAAAAGGATTCTTACAAATCTTCAATAAAGGAGCACGTCGATTTTTGTCAAATTTTATCCCCAATACAATCTCCGTAAAAGTGCACTTAAGTGCCGTTAGCTTGCCAAGAAAACAGTTGTCGATAAAAAATAGTGCTTGATTCTTTTGATTTTTTTGTCTCTGGTCTGGATGTTGTGCCCCCGTCGTTATGATCTGCTCGTGGTGGCGCTGGGGGGCGGCGCCCCCGGGGTGCTGGTTAAGTGCTGAGTGCAGCGGCGTTCTGCTCCGTCTGTCACCTGCACTCCACCGAAACCCCCGAGTTCTGTGAAGACGAAGATGAGGAGGACACCGGAGGGTCGGCCAGCGTCAGCATGACTGCGGCTGTCAGCGAGCTGGACGAGGGGGAGGAAGAGGAAGAGGAGGACGAAGAGGAAGCAGCTACTGTGCCTGGAGGAGAGAGAGCGAGCGGTGAAACGAGTGCGTGCACGTGGAAAAGCAACAACACGGACACACGGGGCCTTTGGACCACCCGGAATAATGACGATCCTCCCGTTTACAGCAGAGCCTGAATATGTCAACAACAACAACAACAACAACAACAAGGGGGGGGCCGACATGGGCGTCAAAGCCCCGACTCACTTTCTCGTTCTTTCTTCTTCATGCGTTTCCGTCGCCTGTCAATAGAGGCCACCTCCGACTTGAGGGACAGGTAGTGGTTCCTGATGTCCTGCAGCTTCTCCTGGAGGAAGGAGATCCTCTCCAGGCTGCTCATCTTTTCCAGCTCGGCTGCACCAACACAAAGAACAAAGAAGCGTTTGAGAGCCGCCGCCGCTCCACACGCCGTCACACACGCCGCTCCACACGCCGTCACACACGCCGCTCCACACGCCGTCACACACGCCGCTCCACACGCCGTCACACACGCCGTCACACACGCCGCTCCACACGCCGACACACACGCCGTCACACACGCCGTCACACACGCCGTCACACACGCCGACACACACGCCGCTCCACACGCCGTCACACACGCCGTCACACACGCCGACACACGCCGCTCCACACGCCGTCACACACGCCGTCACACACGCCGTCACACACGCCGACACACACGCCGCTCCACACGCCGTCACACACGCCGCTCCACACGCCGTCACACACGCCGCTCCACACGCCGTCACACACGCCGACACACACGCCGTCACACACGCCGTCACACACGCCGTCACACACGCCGCTCCACACGCCGTCACACACGCCGTCACACACGCCGTCACACACGCCGTCACACACGCCGCTCCACACGCCGTCACACACGCCGCTCCACACGCCGTCACACACGCCGACACACACGCCGTCACACACGCCGTCACACACGCCGCTCCACACGCCGTCACACACGCCGTCACACACGCCGTCACACACGCCGACACACACGCCGCTCCACACGCCGTCACACACGGCGTCACACACGCCGTCACACACGCCGTCACCCACGCCGTCACACACGCCGTCACACACGCCGCTCCACACGCCGTCACACACGCCGCTCCACACGCCGTCACACACGCCGCTCCACACGCCGTCACACACGCCGCTCCACACGCCGCTCCACACGCCGTCACACACGCCGTCCCACACGCCGCTCCACACGCCGTCACACACGCCGTCACACACGCCGTCACACACGCCGTCACACACGCCGCTCCACACGCCGTCACACACGCCGTCACACACGGGGCCGCTCAGCGGGCGACACTCACACATCTGGAAGCTCCACTTGTACACACGCGGGGACCTTCCGTGGTGGTCTCGCGGGTTCTGCTCGCCGTCACCCTGCTTATGATACTTATGGCTGGACGGGGGGGAGCGTCCGGGACACTTGGGCGAGGCGGCGGCGGCCTTCACGTCCGACAGGCTGTTCTTGGAGAGCGCGGCCTTGGCCGTGCCCTCCGTGACGGTTGGATCTTCACTGTCGCTGCTGTTGGCTGCAGGAAGAGCGGAGAACCAGCCGCTGTGAGGGAGAACGGCTCCTCCCACCCCGCCACGGCGCCACCTACCTGATTTCCTATGCTTTTTGGGAGGCACGGCCAGGCTCTTGCGGATTGGCTTGTGTTTCTTTGAGACTCCGGGCTGCGAGTCCTTCTGCCGTTTCTGAGTTGCTACAAACACAGAAAGAGGAAGGGGTGAGAGGGCAGGAGGACCTGGGGGCTGCTGCTGGGCCACCTGCTGCTTCAGTAACGGGATGAGACCGACCGGCTGCTGCCTGTACCTTTGGACTTGTGTTCACACTCCTGCTGGCTGGTGCCGCTCAGCTCCAGGCTGCAGCTGCTGCTGCTGTTGCACGAGAGGCTGACATCAAACACCTTTGAGGGGGACCTGGCCCCCTCGTCCTGAGGAAGATCTTGGAGCTCCCCCCCCAGGCTTTCCACTTCCACCGTGCTGCTGTCTGTCTCGCTGCGACCGCCCGTCATCTCTTCCTGGTTGGGCCTGGGGGGAAGTGCGTCAGAGACCGGCTCTGAAGGCAGGCTGGGGATGACGGATGGCGGAGGGGGGGAGGGCTGCGCCTGACCCGAGTCCTCCACGGCGCTGCCCCCCCCTGAGGGGGACTCTGGCGTTGTTGGAGGTGTGTTGAGTACAGAGTTGCTGCCGCTGCTGGGAAACTCCTGCAGTTTGTCCGCCTCCAGCTGCTCCTCGGAGGCGTCGTCCTCGGCTCCGGCAGCCCGCTGCATGTTGGGGGTCAAGCATGGCGGGATGGGGGGGGGCGGAGAATTGGCGGCCTCGGTGTCCGAGTCTGAGAACAGCTCTTTGAGAGTCTTCTTGGGCCACTGAGCCTGGATGCTGGACCACACATCCTTCTGGCCCTTTGAGCGGACCGCTGGCCTTTCCTCTGCATTACCGGCCACTTTCACCCTCTTCTCCGGAATCTCCCAAAACCGAGCCTGCCTGTTGCTCTTCGTCTTCTCCTTCATCCCGTTGTACTTCTTGGATCCTTTGGGTTTTGGCCGACTTCGCTCGCTCTCCTCTGCCTGTGATCCAGCCAGTGCCGCAGCCTCCTCGTCAGAACTGCTGCTGAGCGAGGCCCCCCTCTCTTCCCGAGAAGCAGAAATCTCCAGCTTCCTGGGAGAACCTCCGGGCAACCAGTCAGTACTCCTGGTGTTTCTAGTCCTAGCTTTGGACTGGCTTTTTGGGGTCCTCTCTGAGGAACCATCGTGTTTCCTCTTCCTAGTGCTCCCCTCTCCCTCGGTCTCTGGCTGACGGTGACGTTTCCCGACATCAGAAGTTTCAGCCGCACAGACTAACTCTGGGATCTTGGCTAAGCCGGGAGGAGGTTTGGACCCTTGTGGAAGGGTCTCGCCCTCCCGGTGCTCGCACGGTTGCACGGCCTCTGGTGGACCCATCCTGGGGCTGCCCCTGCTGCCTGCCTTATCCTGATCAGCCTGTTGCCCCTGCTCGTTCTCCTGCTCACTTTCATCGGTGGACATCTCAGAAGCTGAGGAGACAGAATGGATGTGTCAGTGTGAGCACCATGGTAACAGGCTACCTGGGCACCACCAGCCAGACCAGTGATGCTACCTTGCAGGCCATTGAGGATAGAGGTGATTTCTATGGCCTTGGCCGGAGACAGCTGAGTCCCTCTCAGCTCACCACCGTCCATCTTGGCAAAGACATCCTGGCTCAGGCCACACTTGGAGCGCGGGGCTCTGCTGGAGTTGGACGGTGATTCCACGGCCTCTCTCTCACCCAGTCTCTCCAACTGGTCTTGCTCCTTCTCCGTTTTGTTCTGTCAAAATCCAGCACAGTCAGCGAGTCCCCACACGAGACAACCAGGGGGTCCCAGCTGAAACGTTGCCACTGTGACGCCGTACCTTTATTTTTTTGCGGTGCTTTACTTTGGGCACGTTCTTGTTGGCTGGGCGGACAATCTCGTCTGCTTTGATCCATTCATCATATCTAAGAACAAAGATAAAGATAAACACAAGAGGCCGTTTCATCGAGAGGATCCTAAAGAGCTGCGAACAGCCGTTCACACAGGCAGCACACAGACGCCTGAGCTGCCTGGACCCCACAGGTTCTGACACAATAACCCCCCAGAGCAAAGGGAGGGATGCCGTGGCACTAACCAGGAAGACCACCACACAGATCATATTCAGCACCGTTCCAACAGTACCGGGGGGATTTGGGGAAGATGGAAAATGGAGATTTACAAGATTCCACACCACACACACACAATGCAGAGATCAGCCCACCTTCTTTTAGAGTGCTAGAGGACCACACAACAACAACCAGACAATGAAATGCCAATAATTAACGACGGTGTCATGAACCCTTACACTCTACCTAATACTGCATTAACCCTGACCCTGGGGAGGGGGGAGGGGGAGGGGGGAGGGTTGGGAGGGGGGAGGGTTGGGAGGTAGAGGTGAGTGGAGCAGCACGTTGGTGGGAGCTGAGCTAAAGTACCACAGCAAACCACCGGCAGGGAACGGTTCAGTTACACTCAAGCCTGTTTTAAGAGAGACAGACAGGCAGCAGGGGGCAGACAGACAGACAGGCAGCAGGGGGCAGACAGACAGACAGCAGGGGGCGGGCAGACAGGGGGTGCAGACAGGCAGCAGGGGGCAGACAGACAGACAGGCAGCAGGGGCAGACAGACAGACAGCAGGGGGCGGGCAGACAGGGGGTGCAGACAGGCAGCAGGGGGCAGACAGACAGACAGGCAGCAGGGGCAGACAGACAGGGGGTGCAGACAGACAGACAGCAGGGGGGCAGACAGACAGCAGGGGGGCAGGCAGACAGACAGGCAGCAGGGGGCAGACAGACAGACAGGCAGACAGCAGGGGGCGGGCAGACAGACAGACAGACAGCAGGGGGCGGGCAGACAGGGGGTGCAGACAGACAGACAGGGGGCAGACAGAAAGACAGGCAGCAGGGGCAGACAGACAGGGGGTGCAGACAGACAGACAGCAGGGGGGCAGACAGACAGCAGGGGGGCAGGCAGACAGACAGCAGGGGGCAGACAGACAGACAGGCAGGCAGACAGACAGACAGACAGCAGGGGGGCAGACAGACAGACAGTGCAGACAGCAGGGGGCAGACAGACAGACAGTGCAGACAGACAGCAGGGGGGCAGACAGGCAGACAGCAGGGGGGCAGGCAGACAGACAGACAGACAGGCAGGCAGACAGACAGACAGACAGACAGCAGGGGGGCAGGCAGACAGACAGACAGACAGCAGGGGGGCAGACAGACAGACAGTGCAGACAGACAGCAGGGGGGCAGACAGACAGACAGTGCAGACAGACAGCAGGGGGGCAGACAGACAGGCAGGCAGACAGACAGACAGGGGGCAGACAGACAGACAGCAGGGGGGCAGACAGACAGACAGGGGGTGCAGACAGAACCGAGTGAGGGAAGCTGAGGAAAGATCCCCAACCACCCAGTGCTCCGTTCTGTTCCTGCCACTAGGGGGCCCAGTGGGACTGGATCAGGCGAAGCAGAATGGTGAGGAAGGGAGGTTCTGTGCTGGGGGGTTCTGTGCTGGGGGGTTCTGTGCTGGGGGGTTCTGTGCTGGGGGGTTGCCCCTGCAGCCTGGTTCAAGGTTCAAAGATGGCGTTTGAATATAGTTACGTCACTTCTCCCCAGGTCCTGTCTTACCTGACGTTCCAGCCACAGTAGTGCACCAGGTAGAGCACCTCTCCCCCCTCCACGTCTGCCTCTTTCACAGTGGCCTCGTACGTCTTCAGATTGCGGCCTCGCCCATACCTCACCTGCACCTTCATCCCTGGGGGGTAACACTCAAACTCCTCCCCTTCCTCCCCCTCCTGACTGCTGTCATCCCTGCAAGAAAAACATTTCAGCACTTCCTGGCCCTAGACTGCCCCGTCCAGCACCGCAGCCCCCCACCCCCCCGGCTCAGTCCGGTCCTACAGAGCCCTTCTTCTCCACACCCTTCACCTGTCCTGTCCTGTCCAACTACCTTTGACCTTTGCCCCTGCCTTCTTAACCAAAGCGACATGAGAAATGAAACATCTTTCATTGCATCATTCAAAGCGCTGCTCTACCAAGCCGCCTACCCTCGGACCCACACACACCACATGGGCTCACACACACCCCCACACACCAACAGAGCAGCCACAAGGGGGAGCTAGTGGAGAACATGATATGGAAGCTGGGGGGTGTACAGGTGGGGCAGTAGAACCGGTGACACCTCATCACGACCTGGTGTCGCCATCATCCCTGATGAATCTCTGGCCTCTCTGACCACCGCTGACGGGGGCAGAAATGACCCCACCAGCTCAACCAAGGGGCCGTTTAGGCTGCAGACCAGGTGGAAAATCCCCGTTTGAAATGCAATGGGACCAATAATAAGGTTCTTTTTTAAAGCGTCCAGCTGTGACGGCATCAGTCGGGCCAGATGGTGCCACCAGGTCAGAAGAGGTCACAAGAGCAGGTTAGCAAAGCGCAGCTTGAAGCGACGCTACAGCATTAGGAGAAAGCGCTGCTACAGGTGCAAATCCATCTGCTGCCATGGAAACCAGCTACAACATGCTACTCCACACAGGCCAGTTCATACCTACAACCTCCACACACGAGTGCTCTGTTGACAGTGAATAGAGAAAAAAGTCACACGCCATGACGAGCATAAACACGCACACTAGAAAACTGAGTTAAAGGAGTCCACAGGTGCTCCACAGGTGCTCCACACGCCCCCCCCCCCCCCCCAGGACGAAACTCACCAGCGTCACAGCAACACAACAGAGTCAAGAAAATAACGACGCACTTCGGGTTCACTCGGAATGACATTAGCCTTTGTTTCTACTGAACAAAAGTCGGAAAAAGCTCAATATTTCAGCATTCCCACACGGTGAAACACATTAATAAACACACAAGTTTGGGAATTAAACAGTGCTCAGCCACCACTAATTAATTAGGAATTCTTAACAAAACGGCGTCTGATTTGTCATCCATTAAAACCAGCAGCCTTATTTTGCTACACAGTTCTGACCAGCCTACAGGGTCAGGGATAGGCTCAGGGTCAGGGTCAAGGTCAGGGACAGGGATAGGGTCAGGGATAGGCTCAGGGTCAGGGATAGGCTCAGGGTTAGGGTCAAGGTCAGGGATAGGGTCAGGGTCAAGGTCAGGGTCAGGGTCAAGGTCAGGGACAGGGATAGGCTCAGGGTTAGGCTCAGGGTCAGCCCAGCCTAACCAGTTTGAGGCCTCCTGATTGACAGAGTGTCTGTAACCAGCTCCACGTGCACAGAGATCCCTACAGAAACACCAGGGCAGCCACAACAGCTGCTATGGAGAGGGGATGATCTGGGCGTTAGAGCATCAATGGCCACACGTTCACACATTAAACATTTAATAAAGCTGAGCATCAAAATGATAGAAAAATCAGCCATGCAGCTTTTGCTCAGTGAGAGAAGGATAAAGAGAAGGAGGAGGGACAAAGAGAAAGCAAGACAGAGCGAGGGAGAGGAGAACAGCAGGTGACAGCTAGCCGCTGATGCTAACGGAGCGAGGGAGAGGAGAACAGCAGGTGACAGCTAGCCGCTGATGCTAACGGAGCGAGGGAGAGGAGAACAGCAGGTGACAGCTAGCCGCTGATGCTAACGGAGCGAGGGAGAGGAGAACAGCAGGTGACAGCTAGCCGCTGATGCTAACGGAGCGAGGGAGAGGAGAACAGCAGGTGACAGCTAGCCGCTGATGCTAACGGAGCGAGGGAGAACAGCAGGTGACAGCTAGCCGCTGATGCTAACGGAGCGAGGGAGAACAGCAGGTGACAGCTAGCCGCTGATGCTAACGGAGCTCCAGGAATGATAATAGCAGAGGCCAGTGAGCTCAGACAGGGCAGGGTAACAGCGGAGCCTCTTCCCCTCAGCAGCTCAGTGGACTGTGGGTTTGCTGGGAGTTAGTGATCCTCAGGTCATCTGTTAATCATCTCCTACCACTGAAAGGTGACGCGTGCTGGACACCTTTTTTCTATGTGCATGAAAGTCGGTTTAGAAATGAACGTTTCCTCCACATAGCAGGGAGCACGCGTGTGGCTCCTGATTCCCCCGTCTGAGTCCTTGCAGCACCTACCCAGAATTGTTCTTGCTCTCGTGCTCGTCGTCATATTCCCGCTTCGTGCCTTCGGCTCCAGGCAGCGCCGTCGACGAGCCTTCGTCTGCATCTGCTTTGAGAGGACCTGCCTCCTCGCCGTTCCCGCCGTCCTGTCCTTCCGTCTTCAATGGGACACATTCCACTGACTCAGGTTTGTCATCCTGTGTGGAAACAGGGTGTATGAGCAGATAAAATCAAAGGTCAATGTTCATGCCTACAACAGCGCGGAGGTGAAGCCCCTAAACAGAAGAGTGCACCTTGCAGAGCACGTAGGCGGCTTTGGAGGTGCCTGCTCCGGGCAGGGCTGCCTGCTCTCCAGAGCTGGAGGATGTGGCAGCGGCTCCTGCGTCTCCCTCTGACTTCACCTCCCCCTTGGCACCTTGTTTCAGAGGGAGGTCCATCCTAAAGGTGATGGCGGTGGAGGTGCAGTATTCCTCAAATCCATACAAGTACCTAAATGGAAAAACATCCAGACTGAAGTGCTCTAAAAATAAAGGGAAGCTTTTCTACCACAGCAAGAGTGATGGCGGCGTGTCTGCGTACTTGCGGTAGGCACATTTGACGTTGTAGCCAGCGGCTGAGTTGAGTATCGGGATTCCCAGGTCCTGATAGACCTGCTTCCACACGGAGCCACTTTCAATCTGTTCCAACATGACGATGTTGTCAGTCACCAAAGACAAGCGTAGCCGGAGTCAACGGCGGCAGCAGGCGGCGCCGCCAGAGTATCACTTACATTGTCAAAGCCGCCCAGCTTGTGCACCAGCCTGTAGAGCTTGAAAAGGTTCAGGTTTCTGTAGCCAAGAACTGGGCGTTTGTTGATCGGAGTTCCTGCAGAGAATGGAGATAACAAGAGGGGGACAGGTGATAACAAGAGGGGGACAGGAGATAACAAGAGGGGGACAGGTGATAACAAGAGGGGGACAGGTGATAACAAGAGGGGGACAGGAGATAACAAGAGGGGGACAGGAGATAACAAGAGGGGGACAGGTGAGGCCACCGTGACGGCCAGGGCCAAAGCTGCAGGGGGGTTAGGGTCAGGGTTAGGGTAGCACCAGGCTAGTCAGGGTCAGGGTTAGGGTCAGGGTTAGGTTAGGGTTAGGGTCAGGGTCAGGGTTAGGGTCAGGGTCAGGTTAGGGTCAGGGTAGCACCAGGCTAGTCAGGCTCAGGGTTAGGTTAGGGTCAGGGTCAGGGTCAGGGTCAGGGTTAGGGTCAGGGTCAGGGTCAGGGTCAGGGTCAGGGTAGCACCAGGCTAGTCAGGCTCAGGGTTAGGTTAGGGTCAGGGTCAGGGTCAGGGTCAGGTTAGGGTCAGGGTAGCACCAGGCTAATCAGGCTCACCTCTGTCCTCCATGAATTTGTAGAGTTGCTGCACAAAGTTCTCCCGCTCCTCTGGGAAAGGCTCCACTTCCTCCTGCAGACAGAAAACCCGAGTCTTAGGACATTTTCTTCGCTGAGAGGCAGAGAAGAGCGTCTGCAGGCTCCCGCCTCTACCTCCTCCTCCTCTCCGCTGGCATCTTCCTCCTGCTCTTCGTCCTCATCCTCGTCCTCATCCTCGCTGCTGGAGCTCTCCTCTTTCACCTCTGTCTTCCAAGTGTCTGGCACGACAAACTGCTGCTGGAATTCCAAGGCTGCATCCAGGGCTGTCAAATAACGACAGGGAGTGGGGGGGGTAACAGAGGGAGGGGGCGGGGGGGGGGGGGGGGGGGAGAGGGGGGACAGTTACACTCACCACTCCTGAAATCTAACAAAGTCCGGTGAAGTGAGACGAGCGTGAGGGAAAAAGGTCTGAGAGGAGCAGCAATAGCAGCTGGTTCCTGCTGCAGGAGCCCTGCTGCACCCAGACAGGAAAACACAACTTGTGTGTCTTCGCGCCGCCTTGTTGCCTCCTTATTGCCACCTTGTTGCCCCCTTGTTGCCTCCTTGTTGCCTCCTTGTTGCCTCCTTATTGCCACCTTGTTGCCCCCTTGTTGCCTCCTTGTTGCCTCCTTGTTGCCTCCTTATTGCCTCCTTGTTGCCCCCTTGTTGCCACCTTGTTGCCACCTTGTTGCCACCTTGTTGCCCCCTTGTTGCCCCCTTGTTGCCCCCTTGTTGCCACCCTGCTGTGTGCGAGTCCACTCACCTGGTCTGAGTCCTGCATCAGCTTTGGGGGCAGACTCACAGGTGAGCTCACGGACATCCTTCCGCAGCACCGTGTAACTGCAAAACAGAGCAGAGTTTTCAGACGCACACCAATGCTGCCTGTAAGGGGGGGGGGGGGAGGGGCAGTCGCTGGCAGCCTGACCGACACCATCGAGAGAGGAAGAACTCCCCGGGATTTAATATTCCGGAGAAAAAAGGCACTGTTAATAACAACTGTTAATAACAGCTGTTAATAACACCTTGAGTGGACTCACTAATCCAATAATCCCCTCAGCATCAGTACAACTTACAATTTTCCATCTTTGAAGGAGCGGACGAAGACATTGTCCTTCTTCATCGTCACATCTTCATGGCAGTCTGGAGAGATGACCTTCAGACACAGGAGACAGGAGTTTAGAGGAGGAGGAGGTGGGGAGGGGAGGAGGAGGGGGGAGGAGGAGGAGGAGAGGGGAGGAGGGGAGAGGGGGAGAGGGGAGGAGGAGAGGGGGAGAGGAGAGGAGAGGAAGAGAGGAGGAGGGAGGAGGAGGAGGAGGTGGGGAGGAGGAGAGGAGAGGAGAGGAAGAGAGGAGGAGGGGAGAGGAGACGAGGAGGGGAGGGGAGGAGGAGAGGAGGGGAAGAGAGGAGGGGAGGGGAGGAGAGAGAGGAGAGGAGAGGAGGGGTGTGTGTGTGTGTGTGTGTGGGGGGGGGGTCTCACAGCTGTTTCCAGAAGCTGAGCAGCACCACAGTGGGAGCTGTGTCATTGCAGCGCTACTGTTATGGACATTTAATTCCCACCAGAACTCTTCCTTTGCAGAAACACACACACACACACACACACACACACACACACACACACACACACACACACACACACACACACACACACACACACACACACACTTCCCTCCCTGTGCTGCAACAACAGTAGACATTTTGAGTTGTCTTTCACCAGGACACTTGTGTTGGTGCTGAGTCCCTGAAGTCCGTGTCCTTGGTGACACGTCCACCCCTGCGATGCCCCGCCCCCTGCGATGCTCCACCCCCTGTGATGCCCCGCCCCCTGTGATGCCCCACCCCCTGCCATCAACCCAGAGTGTAAACAATGACAGGCCGCCATCTGCTGCACTGTTGAGAGCTGCCACCGGGGGGCAGCAGGGAGCAGGAACAGCCAACCAGGGAGAGGGGGGGCAGCTGGGTCCAGAGTTAAAGGGACAGCCTGCCCCCCCTCCTGGTCTCTGCTCTACTTTCACACTTACATAAACAAACATGTCCTGTCAGCTCAGCACTCTGCTAATAGTGGTTAAGAGCTGTTGTGTGGGTGGACCCAGATGAAGTGAAAACATTAAACCCATGTTTGTGCTGCACTGCTGCCCAAATCAAAAAGCCATTTCAATGTTTTTGGTCAACGCATTTCGATACTTTCTCTATGAGAAATGAGGCCGATCACAGAGTCAAAATAGGCTTTCTTGCTGACAGGAAACAGGTAAATAATTAGCGACTGATTGAGTGACTGCCAGATGTTCCGGAGGCAGGTGTGGAGGAGCTGGTGCAGAGAGAGGAGTGTTGGGTGGCACTGGTGGAGCAGAGCATGAGAGGGAACAGGCTGTGGCTCACCAGAGCAGGGTACCACGGGCTCTTCTTCTTGTCCCCGGGGGCGACCCCATCCACGCACACCACTTTGCCAAACAGATCCTCATTCTGCCGCTGGTCGCTCTCCTCTTCCTCGCTGGAGGATGAAGACAGCTCCTCTTCCTGACTGTGGATGGGATGGAAATGTTACCCTGCAGACTGCACAGAGCTATGTGGAGCAACTTTAATCTTGATTTGATTAAGGGAAATCAAATCAATTACAGTGCTAATTATAGTTGAGAACGTCCCATCGTTCACACCAGAGAAGTGTAACATGTGTCCATCTGTGCCTGAGATCACGTGGATCATGGAACACGACTAACACAGGCAGCCATGACAGGAGGGATGACGGCGGTTAAAGGAGGAAACATCTCCTGTTTGCAGCCACATCAGGCCTCCACCCTCACACCAGTGATTGCAGGTCACTTCCATGGCCAACATTTCCCCCAGCACATCTAATCTGAGTGTTGCTTGATGGGAAGAAACAAAAACCTTCATCTAAACTGTAAAAGTGCTGCACGTGGATAAAGAAACGGTGATAAAAATGCACCAATTTCCTCCTCAGAAAGGTCAATCATGCAGCTATGTTTTATACATCAGGGAATGAGTATCAATATCAACCCTGAACGCCGACTCAGCCCGCAGACATGCTCCTGCCCAGGTCCACAGAGAACTCTTCCATTACCAGAAGAAGATATTATATCGTGGAACAGGCAGCTGCCCCTGTTTTGGCACCCCAGGCTTTATCCCACGGTCAGTGCGTGTAATTAAAGGGTTAAAGCCCTATTGTTGCACACGGAGGTCCGAGGTGCCGACACGCAGCTGGGACCCACTGGGTCAATATTGCACTGATGTTGAGAGTAATATTGACTTTACTCTCAATGTGAAAGGAGTCAGAAAATTAAATTATCGTTCTTTTCTTAGCAAAAAAGTGCTACAATTTTAGCAGGCTCCAAAGGCCCCCAGCGGCCAAAGCTCCCCACATCTGGAGCGTGTAGCCGCCGCAGCTCGGCCCGACTGAGGCGCTGGGTCCTTGGGTACGTTACATTTGATCCTGTGCAGGCCGGGAGGAAGATACTCACACTGGGTTGGACCGCCGGCCACGGTTGCCCTTCTTGCCGATGACAGGTGTTCCGAAATGCTCGGGGTTGGTGAGAGGGAGTCTGTCGAGCGTCTGGAGGAGAGAAACAACGGGGCCTCAGCGTCACGAGGCAAAGCTGAGCATGAATGGTGCAGCCGGAAAGCTAACAGCTACTCAAACGGTTCCATGCATAGCCGCGTTTCTAGAAGGGCGGCGGTCCTCCAGAGCAGGACGGCCCACTACTCACTTCGCTCTCTGCAAAGTGACGCGCTCCTTTCAGGCAGAGAGAGGAACGCCTCAGGGTCTTCTCGTCGCCATCGTCGAACACTGCAGACGTGAGAGAAGAACCGTCAGGCTGCTATAATCAGGCCGGGTCAAACGAGACGTTCGTTCACGCTGCAATTCCAATCAGGCCCTGAAAGTAGGGCCCGCGCACGCACGCACGTACGCACGCACGCACGTGCGTGCGTACGTGCGTGAACAACAGGCCTCTGAGTGGCGGGATGCTGAAACAAACGAGGTTCCTCTTAAAAAGTGCCCAGCAGCTGGTGAAAGCCACTTCCAGGTGGCTGTTATTAGAGGATGGAGGCCTCCTGGGGGAGCGGAACCAGCAGCACAGCTGAAAAAGCCTCTTTTGATTGTAGGTGCCATCAAATGTGCCTCACATTCTTCACATTACAATAAGACATATGGGATTAAATCATCGCAGCATCTTCAGTTTAATCTCATAGTGACTCCGTCTAAATCCTTAAAATCCCAGATTTGCTGCTCCGCTTTATTACACCTGTCATTTCTTTTGTCTTTTATGAATGAAATAAGAGAAAATGGGCCAGGACCAGATGAGGAAAGGCATCAATACACCATCATTTTGCTGCTATTATTGTGTCTTTGTATCTTTATGCTCTGGGGGAAATATAGCAGACTAAGAAGGAAAACAGTGATTAACTAATAACACAACATTGATCACATATAGTAAATGTGAATCAGCCTGTGGACATTAAACTGGATCGTCATCCACTTAGGGTCAGGGTCAGGGTCAGGGTCAACCCTGACCCTGACCCACTGAATGCTGCTATGAGTGAGGGAGGTTTGAAGAGTGATGCTTCAGCTGTAGATTTTGGAGCATATTTTATAAACATAAAGCACAAGACCTTGAAGATCATCTATGAATCTCAATTCTGTCTCCAATTCCAGGATAAGGAGCTCGGATAAAGGGCTCACCGACGGTGTAGATGCTAGCATCAGTCAGCTTATTGATCGTAGCCTCCTGGTAGACTCCATCCGGATTTTTCACTTCTACAACAGCTCCCACCTGAGGGACAAAACGGGGGGGGGGGGGGGGGGGGGTTAGCCCTCATCCCAACATGATGCAAACAGCAGAAGATGCAGCCGTGCTGCTCTCCTCCATCCTTCCACACCTACCTTTAACACTCCTTTGATGTTTTCATCGTGGACCTCAGCCGTGGACAGATCTGGCCTAAAGGTCACCTGGGGGAGAGCGAGGGGGGGGGGGACCAGTAAATAAACACATTCTCAAATGTCAGCATGTCCAGTCTGATCAGCCTGGACTAAAAGGCAGTGACAGGCGAGCAGAGTGTGGTGAGTTTCACTGTTCCAGCAACACCTGCTGGCAACAAGTGGTGATTAGTAAGTGTTTGGACTCCTAAAGCTGCTTTCTGGAGCTGAGTCCTGCCTGTTGGAGCCACCAGCCATGAAGTGACCCTCCCCCCCTGGACTCTGAACCCCCTCATCTACAGCCGGGCCCAGTCTGAGGAGACCATAATCTGATCACTGCTGGGCCGTCTGCACGGCAGCCTGGCAACAGTAGCTGATGGAAGAGCACGAGCACGAGCACGAGCACGAGCACGAGCACGAGCACGAGCACGAGCACGAGCACGAGCACCGGCACCAGCACGAGCACGAGCACCAGGACCGGCACCGGCACGAGCACCAGCACGAGCACCAGCACGAGCACCAGCACCAGCACCAGCACCAGCACGAGCACCAGCACCAGCACGAGCATGAGCACGAGCACCAGCACCAGCACCAGCACCAGCACCAGCACGAGCACCAGCACCAGCACGAGCACCAGCACCAGCACCAGCACGAGCACACACACTGGAGCTTATGCAAAGAAGACGCCAGAAGTGAAAGTCGGTAAAATATAATAATATCGCAACGGGAAAACCGATTTCACATTCATCCGATGAATCCAATCGGAATCTTCAGCCCTGCATTAAAGGGGAGACAATGTCTGAAAACAAGGCAACAATTCCAGGAAAGGTTCCCTCCTAATACAGGAGCAGTGGTTGGGAGGGCAGGAACCTACAGCCCATAACCATCACATGTTAGCACATACGGGGGGGGGGGGGGGCATCATGTGCCTTTACCATCGTTATACATTAGTAAGTCTGTTAACATTCCCATTTTTGTCATTATACTGGCCAAGGAGAATAAGGCGCTCCTGTCGGAGTGGAAACACGGAGACTTCCATACGGAGGAGGCCACATATCCGTGTCTGGGGCTCCAGAAGTGTGTGTAACCCTGTGGCCAACTGGATAGTTCTGTAGGACCTCAGAAATCCAAACTCAGATGTTGGCCTGCTAACGTGCACCCAAGCAGACGCACCTCGTGGCTGTGTGCACCAGTGCATGGTTAGCTAGCGTGTGCGCTACACATCTCTGGGGTTGAGAATTCCCCCACAGGGTCACAGCACCATACTCTGCCAGCCTGGACTTTAAGGGACCAGCAGACACAACGATGAAGCAAACAGGAGTTCATTAAGGTGCAGCTACTGCACAACTGCCCTATTTCAAAGTCCGTGTACGAAGCTCCAGTTCAGCAATACTGAACTCACACTGGACCAATTAGCACGCTAATTTAGTTCTGAGCCGAGAGTGCCCTATTAGTGCTTTAGCATCAGGCTGAGAGGGGGAACGTCGGAGTCGACTTTATTATGTGGCTTCCATCTGCCCACCGACAGAAAGACATTTGATGTTTTCAGGACAACACAACAGCGCTCCTTTGTCTACCTACAGGGCAGCGTGCTAATGCAGGGAAAGAGCCAGACTCCGATCATTGTTCCTCCCACACACTCCAGCAGAACGCAGAGACAAGTGATCCATCTCTATTGTATCGCCCAGATGCTCCGGTCCCACTGGGCCGAGCGGGGCCTTCATCAGCAGAGCATAAAGGGGGCGGAGCTACAGCTGCAGAGGCCCTCAGAGCTGCATGTTGGGGACCCAGGTGCTGCTCACCTGTGTGAACAGGACCACCACCCAACCCTGGTGGCAGAGACTTGGCCTGGAGGTCATTGCAATAATAATACCAGCTTTGAATCTTCCTGAGAGCTCTGTAAACATGGCGGAAGCAGCAATCGTGATCCTCGGAGCGCCACAACATGGAGCCCTGCTGCACACGTCTTCACACACACAACACACACGTCACACTTCTTCATTCTGGGTTTCCTGCTCTCAACGCTGGGACTTACCTTGGCTTTCACCAGCCTCTTGGCAGACTTAATTTTGGCTTCACAGAAAGCCCCTCTGTATTTGGCGCTCACGTCCGTCCCTACAGTCAAGTAGGGGGGCTCCTCCAGGGTCTGAAAGCAAGTTCAAAACAGAGTGGATTTGAAAGTGTTTTATCACAAATATTACTTCCTGGCATAGGGGTGTTGTGAAGGCCACGCATGGGCTGGCCTGGTTACACAGAAATCCACCCAGCTCAGTGATTCAGCCTGGAAAACACACACCATCTGCTCTGGATGTTGGAAAACACGTCTCCGAGGGAGCAAACAAAAAGGCCACTTTACTGCAGCTTTGATGATGGCAGGGAAGAAGCTCTCCGCAACGCACAGCACCATCTTGTGTCATCATTGGATGTTTATCAAGCCTCCAAGCTCCCCAAGAACAGACACGCCGAGGGTAGAGCACACAGAGGAAGCAGATGCTGCGTGTGCACGGGGGCAGCTACCATTGGATATTTACACAAGTGCGGAGAAACAGTATTGATGGGAAATCAGGAGATATTTGTGCTGGGATGGATTTTCATTTGACCTTATTAAGGGAGGACCAGCACCATCCTCCTAGTGGGAGGCAGCAGACCATGAAAAGACGGACTGAAAGAGACTATCACAGGTTTGGAAAGGAGCAGCACCAAGTGGGTAAGAAGGTTAGAAAATAGCACTGATGTGGATCAGCTGAAGGGCCGTTACTCTACAACTAGAGCTCAGATGATGGATTTGCACCCAAGCCGACCCTATGAGCACCAAATCCCACGGAGAATTTAAATGTTTGTAGGATGAACTAAACCTTTCTCTGACCCTTCAGGCACAGATGGTTCTGGCAGGCTGGGACATGTCACCGTTAGCCAAGGTGCTAACTTACGTCAACGTTCCCGCTATTAGAGGAAGATCATCATAGGCCATTATTGACCCACTAACACGTCTGCACGTGCACAACACTGCGGTGTCCGTGGGCGGGCGCTCAGTTGGGATCAGGAGGGACGATCATGTGACAACACAAACGCGTCTGTCGGGCTCACGTTTACTACAGAGTCGTCAGTTATCCAGAAAATCCTTTTTGCACAGAATAAACGACTGCACACGTCTCCTCTTCTTCACCTCTTCGTCCCTTTCAGGGTCACTGGGGGGCTGAAAGGTGAAGGCAGCCCCCCCCCCAGGAGAGTCCCCAGTTCATCACAGGGCCCCAGATGAGCATTTGTGGGTTCGGTACCTTGCTCAAGGGTACCTGGGCAGTGCTCTGAAGGTCGTCTGGCACCTTCTACTCCCAGAACTCTTTCCATGGTTTGTCTGCACTGGGGCTGGAACCAAGAACCCTCCACATCTCAGCCCAGGTCCCAACACCCGGGGCTGCCGTCAGCCATGTCTTAAAGTCTAATTTAAGGAATTACCCAGAGCCCTCGGTTGGAACGCGAGTTGAGCTGCAGCACCTACAGGTGGCACCGTCCCGTTTCCTGCCATTATCTCAGGAGAAGCTCCATCTAATCCCAGTGGATGTGCTGCCCAGGGGCTGGGGACGGTGTCTGACAGGGGCCCCCACCCCTGAACAAACACCCCATTAGTCTCCTGTCCTGCCCGGCCGGAGCAGCACACAGAAGAGCCGGTTAATTCCCTGGACCAACAGAGGCAGATCACAGCTGTGGATGCTGAACGTTAGCGATGAGAAGCTCCAGAAGTTAAGACCTTCTGGAGCATGAAAGAAACCTCCATCCCTGGGGAGAAAAATGCTGAGTTCCTCTTTTCTAATGGTCCTGAAGGACAGAAAACGGTTGGATAACTGAGAGAAGATCATTGCGACGACTCGCTTGGAGCTGCAGGATTCCTGCAGAGCTGGCTCAGATGCCATCCTCCAAAGTTTAAAGCAGGAAATAAAACACACAGCTATGCTCATCAAGCCTTCCACTCAGCGAGCAGCTGATGGCGGCCCGACCTCTAACGACGCCTGATTGAACAAGACACAGTTCTCGTTATGAGGATGAGCTCCAGCCTCAGACGCACAATCACAGAACATTTCTGCTCTGCACTTCAGGGACAAGATGCCCTGGAAGATGAACTGTAGACGATTAAACATATTACACCCCTGCTTATGTGAAGCCCGTTCACTCAGGACTGGTGCGGACACAAGAAGGTTCCAGCCTTTAATCATCCCAGCGTCACTCAAACCAAACACTGGGGGGAAATGGGCAACGAGCAAGGAGAAAAAGATCAGACACTGTCAAGGATTCCACCAGACACTCAAGCAGTGTAGAAAATGTGTCTAAACTACAGGTTCAATGACTGAGAGCTTCAGTTCTCTCATTGGACGGCTGGTGGTCACATGACCGAGTGCAACAGAACGCCGTCTCAGCATCTTCCAGCAGCATTTTGCTAGAATTAGCTTGATGCCTTAAGAAGCTCAGCCAATGTTTAGCAGCTCCGTCTCCGACTGCTCTACCTGCCGCTCACCAGAACCAGAACCAGAACCAGAACCGGCTCTGGTGACTGGTGATCACTGTTGACGAGGCACGATTGTCATCGCTGGAATCCCCTAACAGATGGTCGCCAATGGCAACCTAGCGCTCTTTTAGAAACATCTGTGATAATGCAGCTTAGGTTCATGAAATACTTCACAATATTGGAGCACATATGGTCATTGTAGCGCCACCAGCAACACGCCGGGAACATGACACCTTCGGATCATCGCTCTCTTCATTGAGTACTGTCCAGGATATGTGTGTGTGTGTGTGTGGGGGGGGGGGGGGGGGGTGTAAATGCTGTGCTGTGTAGAGCTGGTGCACAGCCATAAATCCAGATTTATTACTGTGTAGAGCATCACACTGAACATCCAGGACCAGAGCAGCAGCACTTCACTACTGCGACCTTTGCAGTGACCAGCTGGTTAGTTAGTAGTTAAAGCCAAAGTGGGTTCCTTTATACTGAGCAGCACATGAAGGAGGGCAGGTCAGATGACACCTGGCCAAAGGTGGTCAGAGAGGTGGTCAAAGGTGGTCAGACACCTGATGAACCAGCTGTACTCTGAGACACAGGTGAGACACAGGTGCGGTAGCTCAGGTGTTACTGGACCAGACCCAATGCTCACCTGAAGTCACCCACCTGTGGGCTCCTCTCTGGTTCTGAGCAGTCCAAATGTACCACAGCAGAGGGTACAGTCACGTTAACGGGACGGTTTGTTGGGTGCTGGTCCAATGAGACCCCCGAAGGGCCAGGGTGGGCGTGGTTTGGGCCGTTCTGACCCAACAATCTCCACCACCCAGAAATGTGACCACATGGTTAGAACTGCCCCCTCCCCCAGCCAGGGCTGGCGCTCATGTTCAGTGTGTGCAGGGGTTGTGTGTCTGTGCACTCAGCAGTACCGCTGCACGTGGCGCCCAGGAAGCCTCCCGGTGCTCGCCGCTGACCTGATGTCATGAGCCGTTGGAGTGGTGCGTGTGACAGCTGCTGCCTGAGCTGGAAAACTGAGCGGAGGAAATCGTCCCCTCGTTCATTTATTCTTAACAACTTGGTTTCTGTGTAAGCGTTGAGATATTAGAAACACCCGTGTTGGTGTGAAGGGGCCGGGGAACGAGCGTCTGAAGCGTGCGCTCAGCGCGCACGTCCAATAATCCGGCGGTGAATCAGCCCTTTGTCCAGCCACAACTCCAGTCACCGGTCCTTTAAATGGGGTTGCCTTGGCGATGACATGGCAGTTTCAAAAGGAATGTATATAAACACAAAAGAATGTCCTCGTTGCACACATGTAAGAACAGTTATCAAAGACCCCCCCCACAGAATTCTAGTGTTCACAGCCTCTTACGTCATTAAATGAGCCTTTGAGAGTGCTCTCAAATGGGAGGATTCCAAACACGCTACTTTAGCACGGCCCTCCTTGATGAGGGCCGTTTCGTATCGGTGCCGGTGACCAGAAGACAATAAGACAGACGTCAGCCTATCCTCCATCCTGTCACATGACTGGTCTCCAGAGCAGCCAGTCACATGACATCTGAAGTTTGTTGACACTTGTGTCACCGTGCAAACAACGGCCCCAAGTGCAGCAAAGCTAACAGGCTAATTAGTTTGCTAGCAGACTCCACAGACTGGCATCAGACGAGGCTACTGGAAGCAGGTGGGATCATGGCGCTGCTGCCCCCCCCCGTGTGTGTGTGTGTGTGTGTGTGTGTGTGTGTGTGTGTGAGAGATGAAATGTGGGTTATAAAGGGCTTGTAGCTCTGTCCCTAAGTCGGGCGGCTCATCGTGAGCTGAACTTTTGGAGAGGATCAACACGGTTCCTCACTATGTTCATCATCTATGGACCATGGGAGGTCAAGAATATAACAAGTTCTTCTTGAAGATTTTCAGAATATGAAACCAACCCAGCCGTAGTAACCAGTAGCACTAACCATCACCAGTAGCAGTAACCATCACCAGTAGTAACCATCACCAGTAGCAGTAACCATCACCAGTAGTAACCATCACCTGTAGCAGTAACCATCACCAGTAGTAACCATCACCTGTAGCAGTAACCATCACCAGTAGTAACCATCACCAGTAGCAGTAACCATCACCTGTAGCAGTAACCATCACCCGTAGCAGTAACCATCACCAGTAGTAACCATCACCTGTAGCAGTAACCATCACCAGTAGTAACCATCACCCGTAGCAGTAACCATCACCAGTAGTAACCATCACCTGTAGCAGTAACCATCACCAGTAGTAACCATCACCAGTAGTAACCATCACCTGTAGCAGTAACCATCACCAGTAGTAACCATCACCAGTAGCAGTAACCATCACCAGCAGTAACCATCACCAGCAGTAACCATCACCAGTAGCAGTAACCATCACCTGTAGCAGTAACCATCACCAGCAGTAACCATCACCTGTAGCAGTAACCATCACCAGTAGTAACCATCACCAGCAGTAACCATCACCTGTAGCAGTAACCATCACCAGTAGTAACCATCACCTGTAGCAGTAACCATCACCAGTAGTAACCATCACCAGTAGCAGTAACCATCACCTGTAGCAGTAACCATCACCCGTAGCAGTAACCATCACCAGTAGTAACCATCACCTGTAGCAGTAACCATCACCAGTAGTAACCATCACCCGTAGCAGTAACCATCACCAGTAGTAACCATCACCTGTAGCAGTAACCATCACCAGTAGTAACCATCACCAGTAGTAACCATCACCTGTAGCAGTAACCATCACCAGTAGTAACCATCACCAGTAGCAGTAACCATCACCAGCAGTAACCATCACCAGCAGTAACCATCACCAGTA
Source organism: Takifugu rubripes (assembly GCF_901000725.2). Classification (NCBI taxonomy): domain Eukaryota; kingdom Metazoa; phylum Chordata; class Actinopteri; order Tetraodontiformes; family Tetraodontidae; genus Takifugu; species Takifugu rubripes. Next base: position 15,956,597 of record NC_042288.1, read on the forward strand.
GCAGTAACCATCACCTGTAGCAGTAACCATCACCAGCAGTAACCATCACCTGTAGCAGTAACCATCACCAGTAGTAACCATCACCAGCAGTAACCATCACCTGTAGCAGTAACCATCACCTGTAGCAGTAACCATCACCAGTAGTAACCATCACCAGCAGTAACCATCACCAGTTACCATCATGGTTAATCAGTTAACCTCATGGTTACCAGCAGTAACCATCACCCCCCAGTGCTGGGGGGTCGGCGGCGTGATCAGGCCGTCCGTCAACGCTCGTTAATGAGGAAGTGAAGCTGGTGGGACACAAAGCAGACCCGAACCCTAACGCAGAGAGGACCCAACAACACCAACGACACTCAAACTAAAACTAACATTTAAGGTGCATCACGCGTGCTACTGGTGCACGATCGTGCAGCGACAGCCTCGCTGGCGGCCAGTCAGGGCCGGCGCCACCGTGTTTGGACCACCGTGTTTGGACCACGACGTGTCCAGACTTTGACAAACATCACAGAAACAGGGTTTTTAACAAAAACAGCTGCTGATTTCCTGCTTAGCAAACTAATGTGGCGCCTCAGTCAAAGTCTTCCCACCACTGGGTCTGAACCAGAACTGACATTTGCTGAAGGTTCTGAACCAGAAGAAGAGAGCAGAGGTTTTACCGTTGGTTCTATAGCCACATTAGCATGTCTAGGGACGTGTGGGAAGGGCGGCGTTAGAGCGGCGGAAGGCGGCGTGGCTTACCTTCATCTCTCAACGAGTCCTCTGGGCGACCCGGGCGAGCGATCCGAGGCTGCAGACACACAGTGCGGACAGGCCGTTAAGCACTCCTGCAATGGCAACTTCAACCTGCTCAGGTGAGACGCGCTTCTGGGCCGATGACGTCACTTCCCTCCTCCTGCCACACTGCTGGGTGCAACTGGGCTGCTAGCACGACTCCCATGCTCCACAGCCACGCGGACCCTGCACACCCAACCGGGGATCCACCGTGTGAATTGATTCTAGAAACCTAGAGGATTCTCGCCTGCATAGAAGCGGGTGCTCGCCGGTCCCGGGGCATGTGCGCCGGCGAGCACCCTCCAGGAGAACATCCCTGAAGCACATGGAAGCCAGCCCGGCTTCTTGGACCAACTAAGTTGTTGGCTGCTGGAGACCGAGGCGGCTTCTCCTCACGCTTCACACAAAGGCGAAGGCGGCGTCCGGTGACCGGATCCGCCGCAGCCCGGAGCTCGGCTCCCCGGGCACCGCGGCGCTGCTGCCGGCTGGAGCCATTAGTGGAGCGGACCTTCTCCCACGGCTCCCCGGTCCCTGGTCCCGGGGACTGGTCCCGGGATGGGGCAGCAACGCCGCACCGACTGCCTTCGCTTTCGTTTCTCTCTTGTGTCGGTGCGACGCTGTTGCGGAGAGTTCGCTCGACGCGGAAAATAGGGCGATAACGAGGCTGCTCGTCCCCGAGAAACGTCCCATTCAAGCTGCCTCGCACCCACACGCTGGAGGGGGGCCCCTCGGCCGTGTGGCCCCCCAACACTCACGCTCTGTTCTAAAATGTCCTTTAGCGACGCGTCCAGGATGTCCCCGAGCGACCGCGGCAGCGTCGGGCGGGCTCGCCTGTGACAAAGAAACGGATCAGCGAAGCGGTTCGCAACAAGGTCAACCCCGACGGGGGCTCCGGGGGCTCCGGAGCCGCGTGACCGGGAGCTCGTGCCGCGGTGCGGCCGCGGAGGAGGCGGCGACGACCGGTGCGGGCAGCCGCCGCGTCAACAACAAAGCTCGCAGAGCCTCAGCTGGGTCTGCCCGGGTCCCAGACGGTGGTGCTGCGGAACTACAGCCCGCAGCGACCTCGATCAGAGCCCGACCTCCCTGCAAGCGGGATGTTGCTGAAATGTGCAAAACACAGGAAGGCTGAATCAAGCCCCGTCAATCAGGGCAGAAAATAGAGCCGCTCGCTCATGGTGACGGTCAGCACTCGGTTCCGTGGTACCGAGTATCTAGACCAGCCGACGCTGGACGAGTCAGCCGGGAGAAGCCGACGACACCAGTGGCACAAAAGGGCAGCCTGACGAGGCAATTTAGCCGTTTAAGGATAGACTTTACATGCACGTCGACACATCTCGTCCCGCAGCAACAGCGAGCGTCGGACGTCGAACCCTTTGGACCGGTGCTGTGGAACAAGCTGACAGGCGTCGCTCGACGACCCCCCCGGATTCCTCTGCTCAACAACAAAACAAGGCAGCGCTGCTCCGGCAGGCTGGAGAACTGATCCATCCCGGTGCAGCGTTAGCATGCTAGCCTGCCCGTTATGCTACACGCAGTAATATGGCTGCTTAACACCTAACTTTATCATCCACCCACTCAAGTTTCTCCTGTATTCACGTTCGTCGTTTTTTGTTTTCTTTTGCCGTCCGGGCGCCTCGTTCATTCATTCCATAAAGCCACCGTAACCACCACAGCATTAGTTAACAAGTTAGCTAACGTCAAGGTTAGCTTGGTTAGCAGCAGAGAAGCAAAATAGCGATGGCTCGGGCGAACAAAACCAGGCTTACCTATGCTGGCAAGTTGAGAAACACTTCTGTTTTTCGACGAAAGTGGATCAGTTATCCATAGGAACATTTATGTGAAGGAGATCGCGGGTTTAAACGTCGTCCAACGGACGCCCGTTGATGTTGGATGCGGATGGGTAAAAGTGGTTTTCGCAGAGCGCCGCTGTTCGCCTTGTTGAGTAGCGCTATGGAGCCTGGCTCGCGGAGACCCTTAGCCCCGCCCCCCGGGATGATTGACTGGCGCGCTAACCCCGCCCGCCCCGAATCTACGCCCAATGCGAGGGCACACGGCGGGGGGGGGGGGGAAATACCTCCTTCGCCCAAGATTGGCTGACGGCGGAGAAAAATATCCGTGAGATGCTGGTCGAAGTTATTCCAGTGGGTGAGTCTCGCAAGACATAAAAACAACGAAAACTACAACCCCCAGCTGGGGCCGGATATGGGCGTTCGATGTGTGTCACCAGAACACCCGGCGACGCAACGGTCTTCATGTTAAGCCTGTTATGAGCCTTTGAGGGGAACGGAGGCATAAATTCAGCGCACATTTTGGGAGGCACCCATTCCACAGTCCCCTCCCACTATACGCGGTGCGGAGGCCGAAGCATATATGAGCAGCTCGTGACAGTTAGCTTGTCTTCTAATGTAGCTGCACAGTAATGGTAGCCCTTGTGCTAGCATAGCGAATCATTCGGTGAATTAGCTAGTGAAATACTGGCCCAAATTATTGAAAGGTAAGCTTGTGCCACTCATAATTAGTATTAGTTGACCCGCGTTGCCGTGTGTCTTTGGAAGCGAAGAAATGTTCAAATGTGTTCATACCGATGCGCAAACGTTAGCCTGCCACCGCTAGCAGCTAGCTAGCAGCGCGGCTATAGGAACACAGACCGGCGGGTGAGCGGAGCGGCGGGCCCACAGCTGCCGAGGTGGGTGGAGACCTCCGGGGGGGTCGTTCCCGTTCCGAGCGGCGCTCATGGCCCACCTCGTTGCATGCTGTCACATGATATCATGATAATGTAGCAGTGGTGCAAGTGTTAAATGGTAAAACTGTGTTTGGAATAAAGTCGAGTCCTTTTAAGAAGTTTAGAAGTTATAGTTTGATGAATGTGTAGTCACTTTAAGTCTCACGCGCTGGTGCTGAAGTAATAATGTAATAAACTAATTCGCTTTGCTATAACGTGTACCTGACCTCTAAATCGTGTGTTATAGACCTTTATTGGCTCCAAACACCAATAAAGGCCACGTTTGTCCCTCCTATGGATGTTATGTGTAGTAATTACCTCCTATGGATGTTATGTGTAGTAATTACCTCCTATGGATGTTATGTGTAGTAATTACCTCCTATGGATGTTATGTGTAGTAATTACCTCCTATTGATGTTATGTGTAGTAATTACCTCCTATGGATGTTATGTGTAGTAATTACCTCCTATGGATGTTATGTGTAGTAATTACCTCCTATGGATGTTATGTGTAGTAATTACCTCCTATGGACATTATGTGTAGTAATTACCTCCTATTGATGTTATGTGTAGTAATTACCTCCTATTGATGTTATGTGTAGTAATTACCTCTTATGGACATTATGTGTAGTAATTACCTCCTATTGACATTATGTGTAGTAATTACCTCCTATGGACATTATGTGTAGTAATTACCTCCTATGGACATTATGTGTAGTAATTACCTCCTATTGACATTATGTGTAGTAATTACCTCCTATGGACATTATGTGTAGTAATTACCTCCTATGGACATTATGTGTAGTAATTACCTCCTATTGACATTATGTGTAGTAATTACCTCCTATGGACATTATGTGTAGTAATTACCTCCTATGGACATTATGTGTAGTAATTACCTCCTATTGACATTATGTGTAGTAATTACCTCCTATGGACATTATGTGTAGTAATTACCTCCTATGGATATTATTACCATAACATTGGTTTATTTCTACTCGACTGGGTCTTAGATTGAGCGCTGCTCCTCTAAAGGTCAGTGTCAGACACGGTGGGGGGTCCAGTTATGTACGTGTAGGGTTAGAAAAGCATGTTATACATGGAAAATGATGCCATTGACCTGAGAAAGGGTTCTAAAAGCGTTATTAATCCTCATTATGTTGATAAAGGAGCCGTTTTCCCTCTTGAGCTGTTTAATCTTGGAGACATGGACAACAGCTCACCTGCCAGTTCTGAGCGAATTCTCCTGGAACCGTACAAGTACCTGCTGCAGCTCCCAGGTGAGTCTCCTCCAGGCCCGACCTCCAGGCCCGACCTGCAGAGGGTTGGGAACGGTGTTGGAGCAGCGTTGGCCACTCCCACTTCCTCTTTGATCAGTGTATCACGAGTAACCGTGATGGCTCCTCCGGTCCCTCCCCTCATCCTCCTCACCTTTACCTGTAGATCAGAAACCTTCTGAAATGGCCGTAACGTAGAGGCTTCATCAGCATCAGCGATATTCGACACCAGTGTTGGAAAAGCTCCCTGAATGATCCCATTCAGGCCTTTTGTGGAGGGATGAACTTCTCTGTCTGTTGTCCTCAGGAAAGCAAGTGAGGACAAAACTATCCCAGGCCTTCAACCACTGGCTCAACGTTCCGGAGGACAAGCTGCAGGTGAGAGCCCTCTGACACCTTCACCTGTGTCTGATGGATGGTTCAGGCCTGACCACGGTGCAATGGTCCAGTATGGTGGCTGAGCCGTGACATCCGCTGCTCCTCGTGATCCTCGTTCAGATGAATGACCTAAAGTCACCCAATCTCTGCTCTGATCAGCCTCACCTCAGCTATAACCTGAAGCCCCCCCTCTGTGGCAGTTAAACTGGCCAACTGGGCCGGTCCTGGCCACCTGCCTGACCCAGTGAGCCCCTCTTTTGTGTGCCCCCCCCCCCCCCCCACAGCTGTTATTACTGGGGTTTCATTGGGAAAGAGGTTTAAAGTGTGTACGGATGTAATTGAACTACCAACCTTTGGTCCCCGGGTTTGTGTTCAGCTCATATTATCAGTGATGCTGCAGAACCGGACGTGTGTGTTCGTGTTGGTGCATCTGAGGCGGCACTATTATCCGCCTGATTTATGTGCGTGCGTGCGTGCGTGTGTGGACCCGTAGGCGCGCATGTGGCTCCCTCTGCTGGAGAGATGCGAGGTTGCCGCATTACCTGTGTCGTTGGGCTTGAATCTGCCTGATGGAACCTGGAGCGTGAATGATTTCCCTCTGCTTGTTGCTCAGGTGATCATCCAGGTGACGGAGATGCTCCACAACGCCAGCTTGCTCATAGATGACATTGAGGACAGCTCCAAGCTGCGGCGAGGCTTCCCCGTCGCCCACAGCATTTATGGCGTTCCCTCTGTCATCAACTCTGCCAACTATGTCTACTTCCTGGGTTTGGAGAAGGTGCTGACCCTGGATCACCCAGAGGCCGTCCGCGTCTTCACCCGCCAGCTGCTGGAGCTGCACCGCGGCCAGGGCCTGGACATCCACTGGAGGGACACCTACACCTGCCCCACTGAGCAGGAGTACCGCAACATGGTGCTGCAGAAGACCGGCGGGCTCTTCGGCCTGGCGGTCGGCCTGATGCAGCTGTTCTCCGACTGGAAGCAGGACCTGAAGCCCATCCTGGACACTCTGGGCCTCTTCTTTCAGATCCTGGACGACTACGCCAACCTGAACTCCCGTGAGTACTGCCACAACAAGAGCTACTGCGAGGATCTGACCGAGGGGAAGTTCTCCTTCCCCATCATTCACGCCATCTGGTCGCGCCCGGAGAGCACGCAGGTGCAGAACATCCTGCGGCAGCGCACGGAGAACACCGACATCAAGAGATACTGCGTGGACTACCTGGAGAAGGTGGGCTCCTTCGCCTACACCCGCCAGACCCTGCACGACCTGGAGGCGGAGTCGTACCGCCTCATCAGGGAGTTTGGAGGAAACCCTCAGCTGGAGAGCCTCGTCAAACAGCTCGGCCAAACGTACCAGGAAGCCGAGGCCACAACAGAGCCCGAGGCACAGAGGAGCCCGAGCCAGTGAGCTCTCCACCTTCACACTCCATCAACACCAACATCACGGATATTCCCTGGATCAGCGTCTGCATGTTACAGTAGCACTCGTGTTCCATTCACTCCTTCAGAACTCATTAAACTTGAACAGTGTTGCCTCTGCTGCCCTCACAACCTCTTCTGTGGTGTCTCTGTTACGAGTGCCCATCAGATGTTGCAGTCGAGCCTCAACACCCATCGTTGAGACAGGAAGTGGCCGAGCCTCTCCTTCCTGTGACAGGAGTCGGTCCCCGATCCTGACCTGTAGCCTGCTGCTGCCTCCAGAGCAGCTTCCTACTCCATATTCATGATCCCCTTAACGAGGGGGCCCGTTTTTGATGAGCGAGTGAGCAGCAGATCCTGTCTGAGCCTTGTAATGCACAGCGGCGTGAAGGAGCCCGCCAGCGCCCACGGCTCTGAGGTCGGGTCTGTGGTGAGCAGCCGTGTCTCAGGGTCAGCGACGCTTTTAAATGCTGCCATTTCTCCTTCAGCTAAAACAGCGTAATAGTCATTTCATTTGTGCCTTTTTGCCACAACTGTTTCCATCCTGCTGATTAGAACTCATCACTTTCGGGCGCTCTGTAGCGACTGGGCGCTCTGTAGCGACTGGGCGCTGGCGACCGCCATAATCCCGGCGCCCTGATGCGTGGGGAGAGAACCTGTCGCCCACGTGGGCAGCCGTGCACGGAGAGGCTCGTGGGCCCGGGAGGATCAGCCCGACTTCAGCACCACTTTGGGGTTTGATGAGATTTGCTGGCTGAAGGATTTGGACCACACGATCCCCGGTTTATCAAAAAGCTCCAATTTCCAATATTCATGCTTTGTCACATTTATGTCGGCGGAATTCAGCTTTTGCTTGTTTGTTAAAAACTGGCTGCACATCGATCCTGACGTCCTCGCTTGTTTAGCTGCTCCGGTCCAGTCTGAAGACACTCTGCTCTACAGTGGGGGTTAGCTTTAGGCCCCAGACCGGGGGGGTGCAGCCCTGACCCAGACCTGGGGGTGCAGCCCTGACCCAGACCTGGGGGTGCAGCCCTGACCCAGACCGGGGGGGTGCAGCCCTGACTCCGGGGGGTGCAGCCCTGACCCAGACCTGGGGGTGCAGCCCTGACTCCGGGGGGTGCAGCCCTGACCCAGACCTGGGGGTGCAGCCCTGACCCCGGGGGTGCAGCCCCGACCCCGGGGGGGTGCAGCCCTGACCCAGACCGGGGGGTGCAGCCCTGACCCTGGGGGGTGCAGCCCTGACCCCGGGGGGGTGCAGCCCTGACTCCGGGGGTGCAGCCCCGACCCCGGGGGGGTGCAGCCCCGACCCAGACCTGGGGGTGCAGCCCTGACACCGGGGGTGCAGCCCTGACCCCGGGGGTGCAGCCCTGATCCTAGGGGGGTGCAGCCCTGACCCTGGGGGTGCAGCCCTGACCCTGGGGGGTGCAGCCCTGACCCATCCGTCTGTGTAGAGTTCCGATTTAACAAAGTTCTCTGCTAAGCTGCTGCAGTCACATTCACCACCAGACGTCCACGTCCTCCTGACCATATAAGGACTTCCTTCAAACAGACCTTTGAAAATAGGCCCAGACGTAATGTCCCCACTTTGGTAGCAGGATGCAGAAGAACACACCTTTAACTGCCACCTGGGGCAGGTTTGTCTCCTCATGTTCACGTTTCATTTATTACTCACCAATGCACCAAACGAGATGTAAATTGAAAACGCTTTAAAAAAAAGGCTTTAACCTTTAGTGCTGCTCCGTTCTGCACATTTGTAATGGCTGCAGGCAGGAAGTGGTGCTGGGAATGTTTGTGTTCACCTGCCGTATCCACCAAAATGTGCTTTGGATGAATTATGGAGCAGAGATCAGGAACTCGCCTTAGAAATGGAGCAACAAGAAGGAAATGAGGGCATCTCCACCTCTGCTAGAACCCTTTTCCTCAGGCTTCCCGGTCCTCCACCATCACTTCCTGTTACATTACAGGGAGAGACAGGTGTGTGGCGAGAACGCCGGCCCCGCCCCTCAGGGCAGCGCCGCGGCTCCAACCCCCCCCCAGGAATTCTGGGTCATGAATAAATGATTTCCTCCTCATTCCAGCGCACAGAGGCGGATGATTGACAATGATGCAGGAGGCTCTCCCTGATGAGGCTGAAGATGCTTGAATGAGCACCACACGCCGCTTCTCTCTAGCTATTATGGGATGGTGCTGGGAGCGGTGGCAAATGAGCCTCTGCAGGGTGGGTTTTAACCACAGAGGCGGCGTCTGCTGCACGCCAGACGTGAGCAATGCTTTAGTTGGTCTGGGGGGGGGGGCTGGTCCAGGTGGGGGGGGGGCCCTGGTCTGGGAGGAGGCCCTGGTCTGGGAGGGGGCTGGTGCAGGTGGGGGGGGGCTGGTCTGGGAGGGGGCTGGTGCAGGTAGGGGGGGGGGTTCCTGGTCTGGGAGGGGGCTGGTCCGGGCGAGGGGGGGTCTCTGCCCTGGGGGGTCATCTGCCTGGCTCTCGTTTTTAAGATGAGCCAAATCAGCGGGGAGGCCGTCAGATTTGTGATTCGGCCCGTTTCTAAAGGTTCCAGCTGGTTCTGTACTGGGGCCGTTACAACAGTGACGCTGATGTTACATTTATAGAAAAGTGGGTCTGAATTTTAGAAACAAGTGTAACAGCGTGTAACCTCCCGTCTGGTAGCGGAGCTTTAAAGAGCCAGGGCAGAACAGAACCACGCCCCAAATACTCGATGTAAACGGATCAAACCCACCCCCGGTTGATCCTTTAACGCCTCGGCGACGCCCTCGACGGCCACGACGCACAGCCAAGAGTCGGCGCCAGTTGGGTCCAAAAATAACAGGCAACATCCTCCTTCAAGTGCTTTTTATTTGTGAGGTTCATGAGATCTTCCTCGTGTAAAGACCCCTCAGAGAAGGGCTGCGACCCCACGATTGTACGACGGTAACAGCAGCACGGCGATAAACACAGAAAGGCCACATCACGATCCGCACGAGGACACGCGCAGCGGAACAAATGGAACATAGACCACGAAAAAGAGCCTCAACAATCCAGGTTCTCCTCTGACTTCCCAAGTTCAGGTGAGACACACACGGGGGATTCGACAGGTCCTGAAGCAGCAGCACGTTTCTGCAAAGCCTAAAAACAACCGAGCCCTTTGGCCACACTGGCCCGGGCCCGGTGGCCCCGGCCCGGTGGCCCCCGCTCGGTGGCCCCGGCCCGGTGGCCCCCGCTCGGTGGCCCCGCTCGGTGGCCCCGCTCGGTGGCCCCGCCCGGTGGCCCCGCTCAGTGGCCCCAGGGACACCCGCAGGGATCTCCACAGGCCTCCTTCCGCCCCCAGAGGGCGTGCAGCTCCTCAGCGGTGTGCTGGGGGGACGACAGCATGTCCACGTAGCACTCCTTCTCACAGAGCCAGCCGGGGTCCTGATGGAGGAAGACAGAGGGCTTCACCCACCCGCCTGCAGGCTGAGGTGATGGACGATGCTCAGCCGACACCCCCGCTGGGTGCAGCCGGGGGCCCGATGACTACGGCGCTGTTGCAAGTCGTACCTGGTACTTGTGCGGTCCAACGGCAGCCATCCAGATCCCCATGCTCACGTCTTCCCCCTGTAACCAGACAGTCGGGACTCTGAGCTCCTGTCAGCAGGTTCCTGGCTAAAGCCACACAGAGCTCGGCTCTACCTGGTAGGCCTTCAGCTTGCCTGCATTGCTGGAGAGCCAGTGCACCAGGTCCCGGGAGACCACGTAGCCGGAACCGCAGGCAAACGCCGGGTAGGCGGGGCTAGCGTACTCCAGCTCCTGCCACTTCCCAACGCGGTCCACGGCCCAGCTCTGCCTGAAACTGGGTGAGAAGCACGTCATGGTCATGGTCTCCAGGTCTGAGCTGGAGCCCTCTCAGCACCTTTAACCTTGGTTTGGACTCACTTCCCCCACCACAGGTTGCTGCGCTGGAGATGTTTGTGATCGATCTTCATCAGGACCGAGTCCACGTCGATGTAGCAGTCGTCGTCCGTCTTCAGCAGCAGCTTGAAGTGGGCGTTTGCCACAGACCTGCCGGGCAGAGAGCTTTCGTTAGGATTCCAGTCAGGGTTCCCTCCAGTCACCGTTGGGGAGGTTCTGCAGGGAGGTTCTGGTTCTACCCGACCCCACTGGCTGGACGTACCACTTATAGAACTGGAGCAGCTTGGAGGGCACGTTCCTGTAGGTGTCCACCACGTCCACGAACACCATGTCCCCGTTGGTGAGGCTCTCCCGCTGCAGGGCGGCGTCCTCCTGCCTCAGCGCCGCGGCCTGCCGCTGCATCCTGGAGGCCCGGCCCTGCAGGAGCGCCAGCAGGCTGTCCCCATCTGACACACGTGGGGGGGGGGGGGGCACAAGGAAGCACGGAAGCAGCTCAACTTTGGAATTTCAAGAAAAAAAACTGCCAATTAACTTTTTATTGCCCCAGTTTGAAGAATTCGGGGGCAGTAGCTGAGATCGCCGTCTCCAGACTGGCAACAGGGCCCAGAGCGTGGGGGGGGGGGGGCGACTGGGCGCAACGCTCCGGATCAGCAGGACTCACCATAGATGGTGAAGGTGACGCCTCCGGCCAAACCAGGGAATCCCAGAGCGCTGCGATGAGGCAGCGCCCCCTCGGTGACCTGCAGTGGAAGCAAAGCTGTTCAGGTTCTGGACCTGTTGGAGGCGCTGGCCCGCTGGAGTACGTACGGAGGAGATCTTGAGGACTCCTCCTCCGTCACTGAGCAGCACAGACGACGGCGCCACGGTGCTCAGGCCACCAGAGTCCAGAGTTTCCCACAACAAGGTGCCCTCAAAACCCTGTTTTAAAGAACCAGACGCTCCATTTAGGACAGCAGGGGGATTCTTGATGGGGAAATATCAGCCCCCGGGGTCACCGGGGCCCCCCCACAGCAGCCAGCAGGGGCACCGTGGTCCCCGGGGTCCCCCCACAGCAGCCAGCAGGGGCACCACGAAGGTGCTGGACTCATCTGGTCGCGTCTCAGAGGAGAACGTGAGATTCGTGTACGTTGGAGGTGGGAAATGAGCCTTCCGGGCGTCCCCGACGCTCCGTTTGGGACACACACCGACCTGGAAGGGAAAACTCACCTTGGGCAGAATGAACTGCTCCACTGGTTTGTACCAGACCCCGTTCACCATGGTCCCTGGAGCGGGGGCGCTGAACCGAGCCGTGACCACGGGCTCCTGCACACAAAAACAGTCAGGCAGCCAGTCGGGGGTCCCTGCAGACCAGGACCGGCTGCCGTTACCTCCTGGTCCAGCTGGAGGAGCTTCACCGTCACGTTGCTCTGCAGCTCCGGCCACGGCCCGCTGGGGAACACCCCCAGCCTGGTGATGACCACCGGGTGGAGCACCTTAAAGTCCAGCGCAATGGCCCCCACGTCAGAGGGGGTCAGCACCGAGGGCCCGGACACCTTCACAAGCTGGACCTCTTCATCCTGACCTGCCACTGGAGCAGAGGTGCCGGAGGTTACTGGGGGGGCTCAAGGCCCAGGCCCCGTGGAGGGGCCCGAAAGGCCCCGGCCACGTGGAGGGGCCCCAGCAGGCCCAGGCCCCGTGGAGGGGCCCCAGTGGGGCCCTAAAGGCCCAGGCCCCATGGAGGGGCCCCAGCGGGGCCCTAAAGGCCCAGGCCCCGTGGAGGGGCCCCAGCGGGGCCCCAGCAGGCCCAGGCCCCGTGGAGGGGCCCCAGCGGGGCCCTAAAGGCCCAGGCCACGTGGAGGGGCCGAAAGGCCCAGGCCACGTGGAGGGGCCCCAGCAGGCCCAGGCCCCGTGGAGGGGCCCCAGCAGGCCCAGGCTAACCACGCGGTGGTTTCCTAACAACCATGGATCGCTTCATTAGTCAGATCAATGAGACCAAATCTGATCCAGAGAGGACAAGTTTCACGAATTCTGCCCCCCCCCGAGAAAAAGAGCCCGTTAGAAACGAGGGAAGACAAACAGGAAGTAACGAGAGGTTCTTTCATCCCTCTGGTGTCGCTGAGCATCATCACTTCATCTTCTACAGGCAGCTCGTTTAGTCTCATAAATCAAATAAACCTTCAGCACATTTAACATCTATTACTGTTTCCTGGCTCTCTCACACACACACACACACACTCTCTCTCACACACACACACACCACTCTCTCTCACACACACACACACCTCTCTCTCACACACACACACACACACTCTCTCTCACACACACACTCTCTCTCACACACACACACACTCTCTCTCACACACACACACACACACTCTCTCTCTCACACACACACACACACACACTCTCTCTCTCACACACACACACACTCTCTCTCTCACACACACACACACTCTCTCTCACACACACACACACACACACACTCACTCTCTCACACACACACACACTCTCTCTCTCACACACACACACACTCTCTCTCTCACACACACACACACTCTCTCTCACACACACACACTCTCTCTCTCACACACACACACACACACACTCTCTCTCACACACACACACACTCTCTCTCTCACACACACACACTCTCTCTCTCACACACACACACACACACACACACTCTCTCTCACACACACACACACTCTCTCTCTCACACACACACACACTCTCTCTCACACACACACACACACACTCTCTCTCTCACACACACACACACACACACTCTCTCTCTCACACACACACACACTCTCTCTCTCACACACACACACACTCTCTCTCACACACACACACACACACACACTCACTCTCTCACACACACCTCACTCTCTCTCACACACACACACACTCTCTCTCTCACACACACACACACTCTCTCTCACACACACACACTCTCTCTCTCACACACACACACACACACACACACTCTCTCTCACACACACACACACTCTCTCTCTCACACACACACACTCTCTCTCTCACACACACACACACACACACACACTCTCTCTCACACACACACCACACTCTCTCTCTCACACACACACACTCTCTCTCTCACACACACACACACACACTCTCTCTCTCACACACACACACACACACACTCTCTCTCTCACACACACACACACACACACACACTCTCTCACACACACACACTCTCTCTCATACACACACACTCTCTCTCTGGTCGATTTCTGCTTTATTGCTTATTTCTGTAAACGTTCCTGAAAGATGGAGGCTTGTTGCCCCCCCCCCCCGGGTTAGGCCTCGGCGAGGTTCTGGAGTCCACGTGGCGGCAGCAGCAGGAACCATCGCCACGACGGCCTCCGTCCCACCATCCCACCGACCCGTCCCACCGACCCGTCCCACCGACCCGTCCCGCCGACCCGACCCGTTCCAGCGACCCGACCCACCGACCCGACCCACCGACCCGACCCACCGACCCGTCCCGCCGACCCGACCCGTTCCAGCGACCCGTCCCACCGACCCATCCCACTGACCCGTCCCACCGACCCGTCCCGCCGACCCGTCCCGCCGACCCGACCCGTTCCAGCGACCCGTCCCACCGACCCATCCCACCGACCCGTCCCACCGACCCGTCCCACCGACCCGACCCACCGACCCGTCCCACCGACCCGTCCCGCCGACCCGACCCACCGACCCGTCCCGCCGACCCGACCCAGCGACCACGGCTGCTGTCAGCAGCTTTGTTGGGTGAAAACGTGTCACTCGCACGTTTTCTTCTGCTTCATTTTCCACGTGTGAGCAGAACCAACAGGAGCGGCGACCTTGAGGAGCTGAGCGTGATTCACGGCGTTGCACTCCTGTGTGAGCGCACGTTTGCTGCACTCCTGTGTGAGCGCACATTTGCTGCACTCCTGTGTGAGCGCACGTTTGCTGCACTCCTGTGTGAGCGCACGTTTGCTGCACTCCTGTGTGAGCGCACGTTTGCTTTCACGCACCTTCCGCCCGTGGATCCGCCTCCACGCCGTTTATCTATACACGTCTGTTTCTATTGTGGTGCAACTAAAGCTGCTCGGCCCAAATGGTTCTGTAGCGAGACCCGAATGGTTCTGTAGCGAGACCCGAATGGTTCTGTGTTAACGGTTCTGTACCGGGCTCAGTGAGGTTCAGCAGGGTGCAGGAATACGGGTCCTCTCTGTCCTCTTCTGGAACGGAACATCCTCTTTCACCCACGATAAACTTCACCCCCACTCTGAAAATAATCACACACACACGCGCACACACACACACAGTCAGCCTTGTTCTATGTACAATCTTAGGCTGCAAGATTTCTCAGGCTTGTCCATCTCTACGCCCCCGTTTCCATGGTTACCGGGGGAACCTTAAAGGCCATCACACATTATCAGATCGGATCACCGGATGATGAAAACGGACCAAAATTCGGAACAGAAGCGAGAACAAAAGTGGCGGCCAGTCAGGTGACAAAGGTGTTGATGAGGAAACGCGCGCGCACGCACACACACACACGCGCACCTGTGATGGAAGCGGGGGTGAGTCCGGAGGTGGCCCAGCCAGGTCTCCCTTATCGCTCGCCGCAGCTCATGGTGGTGCCTCGCTGACAGAACCCCCACCAGAAGGTCGTAAAGAGGCGCCTCATCTGGACCAGAACAACCCAAATTAGTGACGGCATCCTGGAAAACTTCATAAAACCTTCATGAAATGTTTAATTCTAATCACAGCGACGCCCTGAACCGATATAAAACCCGCTGCTCAAACATGCGACAACCGACCGTTTAGCTGACCCATAAACCCGGTTAATCGCAAAGCTAAAACCGTCCGGACCAGAAGAAAAGTTCCGCCGTTCAGAGGCGGCGGAGCCGGGCTGGTGGCTCCAAAGTACCCGGGAGTGCGCTGCTGTCCGGCGGGGTGGAGGAGGGTTGTTGCGCCGACCACAAGTGCAGCAGCAGGGCGACGGCACAGGGCAGCAGGAAGCCCGCGAGCCTCCGCATGGACGGAGCGGAAACCGGCCGGGGGAGAGTTTCGGCTGCAGCGGCGCGGCGGTTCTTCCCGAGCCGCCCTCCACGCACCAACAGCCCGCTGCGTGTGTCTGCAGCTCCGCAACGCTCCTCCGCCGGGGTCGCACCACCGCCTCATGTCTGCTTCCGCCGCTCGGAGAGACGGACCAATGAGAGACGCGGGTCGTGGCCGCGATGCATTCTGGGAGCTGGAGTTTATCCACTGTCCGGGCTCTTTATTTCCTGTGAATTGCAGCTTAAATGAACCACACGGATACGCGATGAAGGGTCTCTTTTAATTAGGCATTTCAGACAAATTAAGTTGAAATGTAAAACATTTCTACATCACCTCGACTTTTGTAGCTTTAATTTGATTAAAATTACCAGTAAAAGCTGTGATTCCTTCTGCAGAGATGAGGGGTCGTCCCACCTTCATCACAATGAAAAGTGAGTATTGCAACGTCGTTTCCTAAAGACAACAACAACAATGTCCTAAAGAGAAAAACATTCATATCAAAGATTATATTATATTATGTTATATTATGTTATATTATATTATATTATATATGTAGAAATGAGACGAAACCTTTGGCTGGAGCATTGGGACATTTTTATGCACGAGGAAGGCTGGGAATGTGCACGAGGAAGGCTGGGAATGTGCACGAGGAAGGCTGGGAATGTGCACGAGGAAGGCTGGGAGTGCCAGCGCCCCCACCAGGGAGGGGGGGGGCGCCCCACTAGGGAGGGGGGGGGGCGCTGTCGGTCGCACGTTGATGATGTCGTCTGTGTTCATGTTGGAAACGAGATTCTGTCGCAGATTCCCGGCAGGATTCCAGGGATCATTGCTGCTTTATAGTCGTCTTCTCAGGATCTATTTTCTCGGTGTGCTGCTGTTGAAGCGACGTGTTATTACAGGTGTAGTAACACCTGTAATAACACGTGTTACTACTTTACCCGGCCGGGTCGGTTCTGTTGTCTCGTCCTTGTTGCAGCCAGCTGAGCCGGACTGGGATGTTTGGCCCTGGAACCATCACCTGTGTGGTGTTGCGTCATCAGAGCAGCGAGCGCTCGCCATGGCGACGGTGAGATGGGATGGCAGAAAGAAGACGAGGGAACATTCGGTTGGTTTTCTTTTAATTGGTTTGATCCATCAAAGGATTTACAAAGCCTCTAAAATGCTGTGTTGTCTTAGCAAAACGATAACGCCACTCATGGATACAGCTGCTCGCCGCCGACACGGTCGACTCGCCGCCGACACGGTCGACTCGCCGCCGACTCGCCGCCGCCGCCTCGCCGCCGCCTCGCCATCGACTCGCCAGTCCAGCCGTGTGCAGGGTGGCGAAAGCGCACGATCCACACAACAACATTCCCGCTCAGACAGAAACAAGTCATGCAACATTCCGCTGGAGCCTTCGTGTCCCACATTTGGCACCGTCACTGAGATGAGGTCACGACCCCGAGGTCACGACCCCGAGGTCACGACCTCAGAGGTTTCTGAACTGTACACGAAATAAAGGCGGCCGTCATCCTGCAGCACGTTTCACGCTTTTGTTCAGGGAGGAAATCCTCCTCAGATTTAAAGGAACCTTGTTGCAAAAAGCCTGAGGGATCCACCCAGGGGATCCTCAAGAGGGATCCACCTAAGGGATCCACCCAGGGAATCCACCTGAGGGATCCACCTAAGGGATCTGCCCAGGGGATCCACCTAAGGGATCCGCCCAGGGGATCCACCTAAGGGATCCTCCCAGGGGATCCGCCCAGGGGATCCATCTAAGGGATCCTCTCAGAGGATCCACCTAAGGGATCCGCCCAGGGGATCCACCTAAGGGATCCTCCCAGGGGATCCACCTGAGGGATCCACCTAAGGGATCCTCCCAGGGGATCCGCCCAGCCCAGGAAATACTCGGATCGCTCGTGCGACACAAACGAACACGACTGACGACGATATTCAGAACAATTGTGGTAAAAATGAGCAAATGCTAATTCAACTAGCGACAGAAACGCTCCAACAACAAGAGATCAGGTGTGTGATCAGGTGGGTTGAGAGTGGGCGGGGCCACCACCTGGCCGCTGCGGAGCCGAGGGGAAGTAGAAAAAAAGGCAGTCGCCACGGAAACGACGGCCCAGAAGTTTAGACTTTAGCTGCTACAAAGGATAAAAAACCTGGCGAGCAGCGGTCGGCGCCTCTGGTTCGACAGGAAGTGATGCGTCTGTTTTTTGCTTTTGTTTTTCTAAAAATTGTCGCTGGGGCAAATTTCTGTTTCCTGAGGCGAGTTGAGGTCGAGCACAAGAAAGGAAAAGCTCATGAGCAAGGCAGTTCTAGAAGAAAGCAATTACAACCCTACTGAAGTAACAAGACAAGACCCTGGTGGGGCGCCGCCCCCCCCCCCCCCCCCGACCCTCAGCCACCGGGTCAGAACCGACCCGGCGAGGCTGGACTCAGTCCTGCAGCCGGGAGCTTCAGCGGCGCTGGAGACGGAGGAGCCGGCGCCTCATCAGAGGATGGAGCAGAAGAACTTCTTCTCCCTGAAGGGGTTCTCGGAGGCGGGCACGGGCACGATGAGGGGGTCCTCGCGCACGTGGGCGTCGCAGAACGCCATCAGGTCGGCGGCGGCTTTGGACACCTGCAACATCCAGATGTGGAGATCAGAGCGCCGCGGTGCACGGGAGGAGCATGTTAGCTAACAGGAAGTGCTAACCTAGCCAGAACTGACCGCGTCACATCAAAGGAAAAATGCTTCCTCTGATCCTCGTTAGCTCGTTAGCTCGTTAGCTCCCTGGAAATAAACGCAGCAGATGCTAAACAGAAAGAGGCTCCTCGGGCTGAGGTGAAGGGGAGCCAGGCACGTGCGGAGCGCAGGGTGCAGGGGCGTGATGTGGAGCTCCTGACCTCCTCACGCTCGCCGCTAACGCGTCCGGAGGCCTTTGACCAGCACAAGCCTCCAGCAGGTGTTCCACTAATTACTGGAGGGGCGGATTAACAGGTGATCCACTTTAACGCAGCAAACGAGCAGGCGGAGGTGAGTGAAGCATTAAAACGGCTACTTATCGCTATTATCATAATTGTTATTTATGTTTCCGCTCAAATCGTGCATTTAAATCAGCGGCGGCGTTATTGTTAAACCCCCCCGGCTGCAGATGTGCAGTGGAGCAAAATGCTAACTGAGCCACGTTAGCATTTAGCTCCAGTCTTTGAAGACTGCAGAGTTTGATCCTGTTTTATTAAAGCTTGATTTAATCCTGTAAACTTCTCACTTTTGTTCTGGCAACTCAGCTCAGATTAGCTCCTCTGCCCTGCTGCTACAAGCTAACAGCTAACAGCTAACAGCTGCAGCGTCAGCACCAAGAACAACCTGACCAACCACCACCTGTAACATTGGGACATAACTGCCCCCTCGGTGTTACTGCCCCTCCCTGTTGCCACCCCCTCATCTTTAAAAAACATTATTACATTAACTTTCTCCCTATTTGTGCTGATTGTTTCATGAACTAATGTTAATAAATGATTAATTATCACTGTCAAAGTCGAAGCCACAACAAACTCCTAAATAAATCTGAAAATGAAATCAGTGTTTTCTAAACGAATCTATTGATGGCAGCCAGATGCTACTGTTAGCAGCCTAGCATGACATCACACCTGCCAGATGCTACTGTTAGCAGCCTAGCATGACGTCACAGCTGCCAGATGCTACTGTTAGCAGCCTAGCATGACGTCACAGCTGCCAGATGCTACTGTTAGCAGCCTAGCATGACGTCACAGCTGCCAGATGCTACTGTTAGCAGCCTAGCATGACAGAATGTAACAGAGATTTTTGGAAAAGAACCCAAATATTCCTAATGTGGCTGGAATGTGTAAAAGTCTCAGATCAGCCGAGCTCTTCAGCCATTGCTAATGCTAATGCTAACAGCCAGCGCACCATAACCCGGAGCACCTGCTCGGTTCTGTGTGGACCCACTTCCACCCTGATCAAAGCAGCATTAATACCCCGGTTACACCTGTCAGGTGGGGGCTGTGGGAGGTGCTACAGGTGAGGTGGGGGCTGTGGGAGGTGCTACAGGTGGGGGGGGGGGGCACCTTTATTCTGTCCATGCAGGCCTCCATCTTCAGCTGCTCCACAGCCTTCCTGGCCTGGGAGATGCTGGCGGTGCTGTTGTTGGCGGCGGCGTCTTTCATGGCTCCTGGAGAAGAACCATCACGTCAGAACCATCACGTTAGAACCATCACGTCAGAACCATCACGTTAGAACCATCACGTCAGAACCATCACGTCAGAACCAAGTTCCTTTGGGCCGCTCATCATCATCATCAGCAGCTCCTCCTCAGCTGGAGAAACCTCCAGTTACTGGGGGGGGGGGGGGGGGGGGTCACATTCTCTTAATAAACAGCTTCTAGGAAGCCCCCCCCCCCAGTAACGTGGAGCATCTCTGGGGGGGGGGGGGGGATCAATCGACTCGGATTTTTTTCCGCGTCTGGGTGGGGGGGCACCAGGCCGCCGCCAGCCACGCTTTTCTCCCCCCGGAGCGACGCTGATTGTCGCTGCGAAACCAGCGAGTCAACGCCGCGCCGCGCCGCGCGCGGGCCCGCTCACAGAACCCCGCAAATCACGCACGATGAAAGCGGGATTCTGCTCCAGCAAAATGGAGAAGAGCCGCGTTCCTTCGCGCCGCGATGCGTGTGCGCGCATGAACGCGTGTCAGGAGCAGACCTACCTGATGTGCCAGTGCTTCTTCCAATCTGGAGGATTCCGGGCTGACTCCACCCAACGCACTCGCACACGCACGCGTAAAAAATAACTGTCAAATATCAGGAGGGAATCCCGGCCGCTCTTCGTGCGCGTTAATCCTGCCGCTCGCGATGTCGCCCCGGTGCTTCGTGCGTGTTCCGCGCAGGCAGATGAGATCCGGGCGGAGGTCTCGGTGAGCGGCGCGCGTGGACCGATGCTACGCACGCGGGGGGGGGGGGGGGGGGGGGGGCCCTCGCGCTGAGAGCGGAGCTGGGGGGCGGCAGCGGCCGGGGAGGCGCGACGCGTCCGCGGTGTCCTGCTGCTCGCGGCGGCGCTGCACGACTCCAACAATGAGCGCGTGCGGCTGCAGTCACGCGCGGGAGGCACCTGAGACCTGCAGGCTTCCCCCCTCCGGCCGTCCATCGGCTCTGACGTCACCGGGTCCCCCCCCACCGTGTCAACGTTAAATGAGCTGAACCCCGCAGTGAAGCAACATCAGCTTGTTTCTGAACCAGAACCGGATCCAACCGGTCCGGTTCTGTCGACACACAGACGCTCCGTCGCTCTTCAACAGTCACTTTATTCACATTTATTTAACTTAAAGACACAAAAGCTTCGTCCACGTCCTCACGCAGTCACACACACACCTCAGACATCACCACACTTGTGGGCACAAACGTGCACGAGCGTGCACGAGCGTCCACGAGGGAGGAACCAGAAGATCCCGTCAATAAGGACACACCAGGACGTTGGTGGGCGGAGCCTCAGATCAAAGGGATGCATCACACGGCTTCAGGGCGGAGTTTATTCGACCTTGAAGCTCAGTCCAGGTGACGACAGCGACCTTGAGAGCAGCGGGGGGGGGGGGCTCCTCCTGGTCTCAGCGTCAGTTCAAAAGCAGCTTCAGGTGTTTCAACCTCTTCCTGGGGGGGGGGTTCAGCCAGGAGTGGACGGTGCTGCTCCTCAGGCCCCCCCTCAGTTATGGGAGGAGCAACTGTTGGTGATCAGACAGGGGCGCCCAGACTCGCCCCCACAGAGCAGGAGGTCTCCCAGGCACCACGAGGGGCTGGTCCCCCCCCCCCCCCCCCCCGCCTGCCTCCAAGCATGGGGGGGGGGGGGGGGGACAGGAAGCTTCAGCTCAGACAAACACACAAACGCAACATTGAATCCTAAAGTGTCTGTCGCCCCCCCATAAATATAAAGTTCTGTACATTTAATACTATCAAGAGGAGGGGGGGCAGGAGGTCATGTGAGGAGGGGGGAGGAGGAGGAGGAGGAGGAGGGGAGGAGAGGAGAGGAGAGGAGGGGGGGCAGGAGGTCACGTGAGGAGGGGGGAGGAGGAGAGGAGGGGAGGAGAGGAGAGGAGAGGAGTGGGAGGAGAGGGGGGGGAGAGGAGAGGAGAGGAGTGGGAGGAGAGGGGAGGAGA
>NC_042288.1:15978318-16003318 GCF_901000725.2 Takifugu rubripes
GGTGATAAAAGAGGGGGACAGGAGATAACAAGAGGGGACAGGTGAGGCCACCGTGACGGCCAGGGCCAAAGCTGCAGGGGGGGTTAGGGTAGCACCAGGCTAGTCAGGGTCAGGGTTAGGGTCAGGGTCAGGTTAGGGTCAGGGTTAGGGTAGCACCAGGCTAGTCAGGTCGGGTTAGGGTCAGGGTTAGGGTCAGGGTTAGGGTCAGGGTTAGGTTAGGTTAGGGTCAGGGTCAGGGTCAGGGTCAGGTTAGGGTTAGGGTAGCACCAGGCTAGTCAGGGTCAGGGTTAGGGTCAGGGTTAGGGTCAGGGTCAGGGTCAGGTTAGGGTCAGGGTAGCACCAGGCTAGTCAGGCTCAGGGTTAGGTTAGGGTTAGGGTCAGGGTTAGGTTAGGTTAGGGTCAGGGTCAGGGTTAGGTTAGGGTTAGGGTCAGGGTCAGGGTCAGGGTCAGGGTTAGGGTCAGGGTCAGGGTTAGGGTCAGGTTAGGGTCAGGTCAGCACCAGGCTAGTCAGGCTCAGGGTTAGGGTTAGGGTCAGGGTCAGGGTTAGGTTAGGGTTAGGGTCAGGGTCAGGGTTAGGTTAGGGTTAGGGTCAGGGTCAGGGTCAGGGTTAGGGTTAGGGTCAGGGTCAGGGTCAGGGTCAGGGTAGCACCAGGCTAGTCAGGCTCACCTCTGTCCTCCATGAATTTGTAGAGTTGCTGCACAAAGTTCTCCCGCTCCTCTGGGAAAGGCTCCACTTCCTCCTGCAGACAGAAAACCCGAGTCTTAGGACATTTTCTTCGCTGAGAGGCAGAGAAGAGCGTCTGCGGGCTCCCGCCTCTACCTCCTCCTCTCTCCGCTGGCATCTTCCTCTGCTCTTCGTCCTCATCCTCGTCCTCATCCTCGCTGCTGGAGCTCTCCTCTTTCACTCTGTCCAAGTGTCTGGCACGACAACTGCTGCTGGAATTCCAAGGCTGCATCCAGGGCTGTCAAATAACGACGGAGCGGGGGGGGGGGGAAGGGAGGGGTAACAGAGGAAGGGGGGGGGGGGGGGGGAGAGGGGGGACAGTTACACTCACCACTCCTGAAATCTAACAAAGTCCGGTGAAGTGAGACGAGCGTGAGGGAAAAAGGTCTGAGAGGAGCAGCAATAGCAGCTGGTTCCTGCTGCAGGAGCCCTGCTGCACCCAGACAGGAAAAACAAACTTGTGTGTCCTCGCGCCGCCTTGTTGCCTCCTTGTTGCCTCCTTATTGCCCCCTTGTTGCTCCTTATTGCACCTTGTTGCCTCCTTGTGCCACCTTGTTGCCCCTTGTTGCCTCCTTGTTGCCTCCTTGTTGCCTCCTTGTTGCCACCTTGTTGCCACCTTGTTGCCACCTTTCTGCCTCCTTGTTGCCCCCTTGTTGCCACCTTGTTGCCCCCTTGTTGCCACCCTGCTGTGTGCGAGTCCACTCACCTGGTCTGAGTCCTGCATCAGCTTTGGGGGCAGACTCACAGGTGAGCTCACGGACATCCTTCGCAGCACCGGTAACTGCAAAACAGAGCAGAGTTTTCAGACGCACACCAATGGCTGCCTGTAAGGGGGGGGGGGGGGGGGGCAGTCGCTGGCAGCCTGACCGACACCATCGAGAGAGGAAGAACTCCCCGGGATTTAATATTCCGGAGAAAAAAGGCACTGTTAATAACAACTGTTAATAACAGCTGTTAATAACAACTGTTAATAACAACTGTTAATAACAACTGTTAATAACAACTGTTAATAACAGCTGTTAATAACAACTGTTAATAACAACTGTTAATAACAACTGTTAATAACAGCTGTTAATAACAACTGTTAATAACAGCTGTTAATAACAAAATGTTAATAACAACTGTTAATACAACTGTAATAACAACTGTTAATAACAACTGTTAATAACAGCTTTAATAACAACTGTTAAAACCTTGAGTGGACTCACTAATCCAATAATCCCCTCAGCATCAGTACAACTACAATTTTCCATCTTGAAGGAGCGGACGAAGACATTGTCCTTCTTCATCGTCACATCTTCATGGCAGTCTGGAGAGATGACCTTCAGACACAGGAGACAGGAGTTTAGAGGAGGAGGAGGTGGGGAGGGGAGGAGGAGGAGAGGGGAGGAGGGGAGAGGGAGGAGGAGAGGGGAGGGGGAGAGGGGAGGGGGAGAGGAGAGGAAGAGAGGAGGAGGAGGGAGGAGGGGAGAGGAGAGGGGAGAGGAGAGGAGGAGAGGGGAGGAGAGGAGGAGGAGGAGGGGGAGAGGAGGAGGAGAGGGGAGGAGGGGAGGGGAGGAGGAGGAGGAGGGGGGGAGGAGGAGAGAGAGGGGAGGGGGGGGGAGGAGAGGAGAGAGGGGAGGGAGGGGGAGGAGGGGAGAGGGGAGGAGGGGAGAGGGGGAGAGGGGAGGAGAGGAGAGAGGAGGAGGGAGGAGGGGAGGAGAGGGGAGGAGGGGAGAGGGGGAGAGGGGAGGAGGAGAGGGAGGGGGAGAGGGGGAGCAGGAGGTGGGGAGGAGGTGGGGAGGAGGGAGAGAGGAGGAGAGGGGGGGAGGAGGAGAGGGGAGGAGGAGGAGAGGGGAGGGGAGGAGGGGAGAGGGGGAGAGGGAGGAGGAGAGGGGAGGGGGAGAGGGGGAGCAGGAGGTGGGGAGGAGGGGAGAGGAGAGGAGAGGAGGGGAGGTGGGGAGGAGGGGAGGAGGAGGAGAGGAGGGGAGAGGGAGAGGAAGAGAGGAGGGGGGGGAGAGGAGACGAGGAGGGGAGGGGAGGAGGAGAGGAGGGGAAGAGAGGAGGGGAGGAGAGGAGAGGAGGGGAGGAGAGGAGGGGAGGAGGAGAGGAGGGGAAGAGAGGAGGGGAGGAGAGGAGGGGAGGAGAGGGGGAGGGGAGAGAGGAGAGGAGAGGGAGAGGAGAGGAGAGGAGAGGAGAGGAGGAGGAGGAGAGGGGAGGAGGAGGAGGGGGAGAGGGGAGGAGGAGAGGGGAGGGGGGGCAGGAGGGGAGGAGGAGGTGGGGAGGAGGGAGAGGAGAGGAGGGGAGGGGAGAGAGGAGGAGAGGAGGTGGGGAGGAGGAGAGGGGAGAGGAGAGGAGGAGAGGTGGGGAGGAGGGGGGAGGAGGAGAGGGGAGGGGAGAGGAGACGAGGAGGGGAAGAGAGGAGGGGAGGAGAGGAGGGGGAGGGGAGAGAGGAGGGAGAGGAGGGGTGTGTGTGTGTGTGTGTGGGGGGGGGGGGGGGTCTCACAGCTGTTTCCAGAAGCTGAGCAGCACCACAGTGGGAGCTGTGTCATTGCAGCGCTACTGTTATGGACATTTAATTCCCACCAGAACTCTTCCTTTGCAGAAATATACACACACAACACACACACACACACACAACACACACACACACACACACACACACACACACACACACACACACACACACACACACACACACACACACACACACACACACACACACACTTCCCTCCCTGTGCTGCAACAACAGTAGACATTTTGAGTTGTCTTTCACCAGGACACTTGTGTTGGTGCTGAGTCCCTGAAGTCCGTGTCCTTGGTGACACGTCCACCCCTGCGATGCCCCGCCCCTGCGATGCTCCACCCCTGTGATGCCCGCCCCCTGCGATGCCCCACCCCCTGCCATCAACCCAGAGTGTAAACAATGACAGGCCGCCATCTGCTGCACTGTTGAGAGCTGCCACCGGGGGGCAGCAGGGAGCAGGAACAGCCAACCAGGGAGGGGGGGGGGGCAGCTGGGTCCAGAGTTAAAGGGACAGCCTGCCCCCCCTCCTGGTCTCTGCTCTACTTTCACACTTACATAAACAAACATGTCCTGTCAGCTCAGCACTCTGCTAATAGTGGTTAAGAGCTGTTGTGTGGGTGGACCCAGATGAAGTGAAAACATTAAACCATGTTTGTGCTGCACTGCTGCCCAAATCAAAAAGCCATTTCAATGTTTTTGGTCAACGCATTCGATACTTTCTCTATGAGAAATGAGGCCGATCACAGAGTCAAAATAGGCTTTCTTGCTGACAGGAAACAGGTAAATAATTAGCGACTGATTGAGTGACTGCCAGATGTTCCGGAGGCAGGTGTGGAGGAGCTGGTGCAGAGAGGAGTGTTGGGTGGCACTGGGAGCAGAGCATGAGAGGGAACAGGCTGTGGCTCACCAGAGCAGGGTACCACGGGCTCTTCTCTTGTCCCCGGGGGCGACCCCATCCACGCACACCACTTTGCCAAACAGATCCTCATTCTGCCGCTGGTCGCTCTCCTCTTCCTCGCTGGAGGATGAAGACAGCTCCTCTTCCTGACTGTGGATGGGATGGAAATGTTACCCTGCAGACTGCACAGAGCTATGTGGAGCACCTTTAATCTTGATTTGATTAAGGGAAATCAATCAATTACAGTTGCTAATTATAGTTGAGAACGTCCCGTCGTTCACCCAGAGAAGTGTAACATGTGTCCATCTGTGCCCTGAGATCACGTGGATCATGGAACACGACTAACACAGGCAGCCATGACAGGAGGGATGACGGCCACGGTTAAAGGAGGACAACTCTCCTGTTTGCAGCCACATCAGGCCTCCACCAGTGATGCAGGTCACTCTCCCTGGCCAACATTTCCCCCAGCACATCTAATCTGAGTGTTGCTTGATGGGAAGAAACAAAACCTTCATCTAAACTGTAAAAGTGCTGCACGTGGATAAAGAAACGGTGATAAAAATGCACCAATTTCCTCCTCAGAAAGGTCAATCATGCAGCTAGTTTTTATACATCAGGGAATGAGTATCAATATCAACCCTGAACGCCGACTCAGCCCGCAGACATGCTCCTGCCCAGGTCCACAGAGAACTCTTCCATTACCAGAAGAAGATTATTATATCGTGGAACAGGCAGCTGCCCCTGTTTTGGCACCCCAGGCTTTATCCCACGTTCCAGTGCGTGTAATTAAAGGGTTTTAAAGCCCTATTGTTGCACACGGAAGGTCCGATCGGTGCCGACACGCAGCTGGGACCCACTGGGTCAATATTGCACTGATGTTGAGAGTAATATTGACTTTACTCTCAATGTGAAAGGAGTCAGAAAATAAATTATCGTTCTTTTCTTAGCAAAAAAAGTGCTACAATTTTAGCAGGCTCCAAAGGCCCCCAGCGGCCAAAGCTCCCAACATCTGGAGCACTGTAGCCGCCCGCAGCTCGGCTTCCCGACTGAGGCGCTGGGTCCCTTGGGACGTTAATTTGATCATGTGCAGGCCGGGAGGCAAGATACTTCACACTGGGTTGGACCGCCGGCCACGGTTGCCCTTCTTGCCGATGACAGGTGTTCCGAAATGCTCGGGTTGGTGAGAGGGAGTCTGTCGAGCGTCTGGAGGATGAGAAACAACGGGGGCCCTCAGCGTCACGAGGCAAAGCTGAGCATGAATGGTGCAGCCGGGGAAAGCTAACTGCTACTCAAACGGTTCCATGCATAGCCGGTTTTCTAGAAGGGCGGCGGTCCTCCAGAGCAGGACGGCCCACTACTCACTTCGCTCTCTGCAAAGTGACGCGCTCCTTTCAGGCAGAGAGAGGAACGCCTCAGGGTCTTCTCGTCGCCATCGTCGAAACACCTGCAGAGTGAGAGAAGAACCGTCAGGCTGCTATAATCAGGCCGGGGTCACAACGAGGACGTTCGTTCACGCTGCAATTCCAATCACGCCCCTGAAGTAGGGCCCGCGCGCACGCAACGCACGCCGCACGCACGTGAACAACAGGCTCTGAGTGGCGGGGATGCTGAAACAAACGAGGGTCTCCTCTTAAAAGTGCCAGCCAGTGGTGAAAGCCACTTCCAGGTGGCTGTTATTAGAGGATGGAGGCCTCCTGGGGGAGCGGACACCAGCAGACACAACTGAAAAGCCTCTTTTTGATTGCACGGTGACCATTCCAAATGTGCCTCACATTCTTCACATTACAATAAGACATATGGGATTTTAAATCATCGCAGCATCTCTCAGTTTAATCTCATAGTGACACCGTCTAAATCCTTAAAATCCAGATTTGCTGCTCAGCTTTATTACACCTGTCATTTCTTTTGTCTCTTTATGAATGAATAAGAGAAAATGGGCCAGGGACCAGATGAGGGAAAGGCATCAATACACCATCATTTTGCTGCTATTATTGTGTCTTTGTATCTTTATGCTCTGGGGGAAATATAGCAGACTAAGAAGGAAAACAGTGATTAACTAATAACACAACATTGATCACATATAGTAAATGTGAATCAGCCTGTGGACATTAAACTGGATCAGGGTCAGGGTCAACCCAGGGTCAGGGTCAACCCTGACCCTGACCCACTGAATGCTGCTATGAGTGAGGGAGGTCTGAAGAGTGATGCTTCAGCTGTAGATTTTGGAGCATATTTTATAAACATAAAGCACAAGACCTTGAAGATCATCTATGAATCTCAATTCTGTCTCCAATTCCAGGATAAGGAGCTCGGATAAAGGGCTCACCGACGGTGTAGATGCTAGCACTCAGTCAGCTTATTGATCGTAGCCTCCTGGTAGACTCCATCCGGATTTTTTCACTTCTACAACAGCTCCCACCTGAGGGACAAAACGTGGGGGGGGGGGGGGGGGGGGGGGGGTTAGCCCTCATCCCAACATGATGCAAACAGCAGAAGATGCAGCCGTGCTGCTCTCCTCCATCCTTCCACACCTACCTTTAACACTCCTTTGATGTTTTCATCGTGGACCTCAGCCGTGGACAGATCTGGCCTAAAGGTCACCTGGGGGAGAGCGAGGGGGGGGGGACCAGTAAATAAACACATTCTCAAATGTCAGCATGTCCAGTCTGATCAGCCTGGACTAAAAGGCAGTGACAGGCGAGCAGAGTGTGGTGAGTTTCACTGTCCAGCAACACCTGCTGGCAACAAGTGGTGATTAGTAAGTGTTTTGGACTCCTAAAGCTGCTTTCTGGAGCTGAGTCCTGCCTGTTGGAGCCACCAGCCATGAAGTGACCCTCCCCCCCTGGACTCTGAACCCCCTCATCTACAGCCGGGCCCATAATCTGATCACTGCTGGGCCGTCTGCACGGCAGCCTGGCAACAGCAGCTGATGGAAGAGCACGAGCACGAGCACGAGCACGAGCACGAGCACCGGCACGGGCACGGGCACGGGCACGGGCACGGGCACGGGCACCGGCACCGGCACCGGCACCAGCACCAGCACCAGCACACACACTGGAGCTTATGCAAAGAAGACGCCAGAAGTGAAAGTAGGTAAAATATGTAACATGATCGCAACGGGAAAACCGATTTCACATTCATCCGATGAATCCAATCGGAATCTTCAGCCCTGCATTAAAGGGGAGAAAATGTCTGAAAACAAGGCAACAATTCCAGGAAAGGTTCCCTCCTAATACAGGAGCAGTGGTTGGGAGGGCAGGAACCTACAGCCCATAACCATCACATGCTAACTAGAGGGAAGAGAACGGCCAGAATCTCATCCTGGGCAGCACATACGGGGGGGGGGGCATCATGTGCCTTTACCATCGTTATACATTAGTAAGTCTGTTAACATTCCCATTTTTGTCATTATACTGGCCAAGGAGAATAAGGCGCTCCTGTCGGAGTGGAAACACGGAGACTTCCATACGGATGAGGCCACATATCCGTGTCTGGGGCTCCAGAAGTGTGTGTAACCCTGTGGCCAACTGGATAGTTCTGTAGGACCTCAGAAATCCAAACTGAGATGTTGGCCTGCTAACGTGCACCCAAGCAGACGCACCTCGTGGCTGTGTGCACCAGTGCATGGTTAGCTAGCGTGTGCGCTACACATCTCTGGGGTTGAGAATTCCCCCACAGGGTCACAGCACCATACTCTGCCAGCCTGGACTTTAAGGGACCAGCAGACACAACGATGAAGCAAACAGGAGTTCATTAAGGTGCAGCTACTGCACAACCGCCCTATTTCAAAGTCCGTGTACGAAGCTCCAGTTCAGCAATACTGAACTCACACTGGACCAATTAGCACGCTAATTTAGTTGTGAGCCGAGAGTGCCCTATTAGTGCTTTAGCATCAGGCTGAGAGGGGGAACGTCGGAGTCGACTTTATTATGTGGCTTCCATCTGCCCACCGACAGAAAGACATTTGATGTTTTCAGGACAACACAACAGCGCTCCTTGTCTACCTACAGGGCAGCGTGCTAATGCAGGGAAAGAGCCAGACTCCGATCATTGTTCCTCCCACACACTCCAGCAGAACGCAGAGACAAGTGATCCATCTCTATTGTATCGCCCAGATGCTCCGGTCCCACTGGGCTGAGCGGGGCCTTCATCAGCAGAGCATAAAGGGGGCGGAGCTACAGCTGCAGAGGCCCTCAGAGCTGCATGTTGGGGACCCAGGTGCTGCTCACCTGTGTGAACAGGACCACCACCCAACCCTGGTGGCAGAGACTTGGCCTGGAGGTCATTGCAATAATAATACCAGCTTTGAATCTTCCTGAGAGCTCTGTAAACATGGCGGAAGCAGCAGCAATCGTGATCCTCGGAGCGCCACAACATGGAGCCCTGCTGCACACGTCTTCACACACACAACACACACGTCACACTTCTTCATTCTGGGTTTCCTGCTCTCAACGCTGGGACTTACCTTGGCTTTCACCAGCCTCTTGGCAGACTTAATTTTGGCTTCACAGAAAGCCCCTCTGTATTTGGCGCTCACGTCCGTCCCTACAGTCAAGTAGGGGGGCTCCTCCAGGGTCTGAAAGCAAGTTCAAAACAGAGTGGATTTGAAAGTGTTTTATCACAAATATTACTTCCTGGCATAGGGGTGTTGTGAAGGCCACGCATGGGCTGGCCTGGTTACACAGAAATCCACCCAGCTCAGTGATCAGCCTGGAAAAACACACACCATCTGCTCTGGATGTTGGAAAACACGTCTCCGAGGGAGCAAACAAAAAGGCCACTTTACTGCAGCTTTGATGATGGCAGGGAAGAAGCTCTCCGCAACGCACAGCACCATCTTGTGTCATCATTGGATGTTTATCAAGCCTCCAAGCTCCCCAAGAACAGACACGCCGAGGGTAGAGCACACAGAGGAAGCAGATGCTGCGTTGTGCACGGGGGCAGCTACCATTGGATATTTACACAAGTGCGGAAGAAACAGTATTGATGGGAAATCAGGAGATATTTGTGCTGGGATGGATTTTCATTTGACCTTATTAAGGGAGGACCAGCACCATCCTCCTAGTGGGAGGCAGCAGACCATGAAAAGACGGACTGAAAGAGACTATCACAGCTTTGGAAAGGAGCAGCACCAAGTGGGTAAGAAGGTTAGAAAATAGCACTGATGTGGATCAGCTGAAGGGCCGTTACTCTACAACTAGAGCTCAGATGATGGATTTGCACCCAAGCCGACCCTATGAGCACCAAATCCCACGGAGAATTTAAATGTTTGTAGGATGAACTAAACCTTTCTCTGACCCTTCAGGCACAGATGGTTCTGGCAGGCTGGGACATGTCACCGTTAGCCAAGGTGCTAACTTACGTCAACGTTCCCGCTATTAAAGGAAGATCATCATAGGCCATTATTGACCCACTAACACGTCTGCACGTGCACAACACTGCGGTGTCCGTGGGCGGGCGCTCAGTTGGGATCAGGAGGGACGATCATGTGACAACACAAACGCGTCTGTCGGGCTCACGTTTACTACAGAGTCGTCAGTTATCCAGAAAATCCTTTTTGCACAGAATAAACGACTGCACACGTCTCCTCTTCTTCACCTCTTCGTCCCTTTCAGGGTCACTGGGGGGCTGAAAGGTGAAGGCAGCCCCCCCCCCAGGAGAGTCCCCAGTTCATCACAGGGCCCCAGATGAGCATTTGTGGGTTCGGTACCTTGCTCAAGGGTACCTGGGCAGTGCTCTGAAGGTCGTCTGGCACCTTCTACTCCCAGAACTCTTTCCATGGTTTGTCTGCACTGGGGCTGGAACCAAGAACCCTCCACATCTCAGCCCAGGTCCCAACACCCGGGGCTGCCGTCAGCCATGTCTTAAAGTCTAATTTAAGGAATTACCCAGAGCCCTCGGTTGGAACGCGAGTTGAGCTGCAGCACCTACAGGTGGCACCGTCCCGTTTCCTGCCATTATCTCAGGAGAAGCTCCATCTAATCCCAGTGGATGTGCTGCCCAGGGGCTGGGGACGGTGTCTGACAGGGGCCCCCACCCCTGAACAAACACCCCATTAGTCTCCTGTCCTGCCCGGCCGGAGCAGCACACAGAAGAGCCGGTTAATTCCCTGGACCAACAGAGGCAGATCACAGCTGTGGATGCTGAACGTTAGCGATGAGAAGCTCCAGAAGTTAAGACCTTCTGGAGCATGAAAGAAACCTCCATCCCTGGGGAGAAAAATGCTGAGTTCCTCTTTTCTGATGGTCCTGAAGGACAGAAAACGGTTGGATAACTGAGAGAAGATCATTGCGACGACTCGCTTGGAGCTGCAGGATTCCTGCAGAGCTGGCTCAGATGCCATCCTCCAAAGTTTAAAGCAGGAAATAAAACACACAGCTATGCTCATCAGCCTTCCACTCAGCGAGCAGCTGATGGCGGCCCGACCTCTAACGACGCCTGATTGAACAAGACACAGTTCTCGTTATGAGGATGAGCTCCAGCCTCAGACGCACAATCACAGAACATTTCTGCTCTGCACTTCAGGGACAAGATGCCCTGGAAGATGAACTGTAGACGATTAAACATATTACACCCCTGCTTATGTGAAGCCCGTTCACTCAGGACTGGTGCGGACACAAGAAGGTTCCAGCCTTTAATCATCCCAGCGTCACTCAAACCAAACACTGGGGGGAAATGGGCAACGAGCAAGGAGAAAAAGATCAGACACTGTCAAGGATTCCACCAGACACTCAAGCAGTGTAGAAAATGTGTCTAAACTACAGGTTCAATGACTGAGAGCTTCAGTTCTCTCATTGGACGGCTGGTGGTCACATGACCGAGTGCAACAGAACGCCGTCTCAGCATCTTCCAGCAGCATTTTGCTAGAATTAGCTTGATGCCTTAAGAAGCTCAGCCAATGTTTAGCAGCTCCGTCTCCGACTGCTCTACCTGCCGCTCACCAGAACCAGAACCAGAACCAGAACCAGAACCGGCTCTGGTGACTGGTGATCACTGTTGACGAGGCACGATTGTCATCGCTGGAATCCCCTAACAGATGGTCGCCAATGGCAACCTAGCGCTCTGTTAGAAACATCTGTGATAATGCAGCTTAGGTTCATGAAATACTTCACAATATTGGAGCACATATGGTCATTGTAGCGCCACCAGCAACACGCCGGGAACATGACACCTTCGGATCATCGCTCTCTTCATTGAGTACTGTCCAGGATATGTGTGTGTGTGTGTGTGTGGGGGGGGGGGGGGTGTAAATGCTGTGCTGTGTAGAGCTGGTGCACAGCCATAAATCCAGATTTATTACTGTGTAGAGCATCACACTGAACATCCAGGACCAGAGCAGCAGCACTTCACTACTGCGACCTTTGCAGTGACCAGCTGGTTAGTTAGTAGTTAAAGCCAAAGTGGGTTCCTTTATACTGAGCAGCACATGAAGGAGGGCAGGTCAGATGACACCTGGCCAAAGGTGGTCAGAGAGGTGGTCAAAGGTGGTCAGAGAGGTGGTCAGACGCCTGGTCAAAGGTGGTCAGAGAGGTGGTCAAAGGTGGTCAGAGAGGTGGTCAGAGAGGTGGTCAAAGGTGGTCAGACACCTGATGAACCAGCTGTACTCTGAGACACAGGTGAGACACAGGTGCGGTAGCTCAGGTGTTACTGGACCAGACCCAATGCTCACCTGAAGTCACCCACCTGTGGGCTCCTCTCTGGTTCTGAGCAGTCCAAAAGTACCACAGCAGAGGGTACAGTCACGTTAACGGGACGGTTTGTTGGGTGCTGGTCCAATGAGACCCCCGAAGGGCCAGGGTGGGCGTGGTTTGGGCCGTTCTGACCCAACAATCTCCACCACCCAGAAATGTGACCACATGGTTAGAACTGCCCCCTCCCCCAGCCAGGGCTGGCGCTCATGTTCAGTGTGTGCAGGGGTTGTGTGTCTGTGCACTCAGCAGTACCGCTGCACGTGGCGCCCAGGAAGCCTCCCGGTGCTCGCCGCTGACCTGATGTCATGAGCCGTTGGAGTGGTGCGTGTGACAGCTGCTGCCTGAGCTGGAAAACTGAGCGGAGGAAATCGTCCCCTCGTTCATTTATTCTTAACAACTTGGTTTCTGTGTAAGCGTTGAGATATTAGAAACCCCCGTGTTGGTGTGAAGGGGCCGGGGAACGAGCGTCTGAAGCGTCTGAAGCGTGCGCTCAGCGCGCACGTCCAATAATCCGGCGGTGAATCAGCCCTTTGTCCAGCCACAACTCCAGTCACCGGTCCTTTAAATGGGGTTGCCTTGGCGATGACATGGCAGTTTCAAAAGGAATGTATATAAACACAAAAGAATGTCCTCGTTGCACACATGTAAGAACAGTTATCAAAGACCCCCCCCAGAGAATTCTAGTGTTCACAGCCTCTTACGTCATTAAATGAGCCTTTGAGAGTGCTCTCAAATGGGAGGATTCCAAACATGCTACTTTAGCACAGCCCTCCTTGATGAGGGCCGTTTCGTATCGGTGCCGGTGACCAGAAGACAATAAGACAGACGTCAGCCTATCCTCCATCCTGTCACATGACTGGTCTCCAGAGCAGCCAGTCACATGACATCTGAAGTTTGTTGACACTTGTGTCACCGTGCAAACAACGGCCCCAAGTGCAGCAAAGCTAACAGGCTAATTAGTTTGCTAGCAGACTCCACAGACTGGCATCAGACGAGGCTACTGGAAGCAGGTGGGGATCATGGCGCTGCTGCCCCCCCCCGTGTGTGTGTGTGTGTGTGTGTGTGTGTGTGAGAGATGAAATGTGGGTTATAAAGGGCTTGTAGCTCCGTCCCTAAGTCGGGCGGCTCATCGTGAGCTGAACTTTTGGAGAGGATCAACACGGTTCCTCACTATGTTCATCATCTATGGACCATGGGAGGTCAAGAATATAACAAGTTCTTCTTGAAGATTTTCAGAATATGAAACCAACCCAGCCGTAGTAACCAGTAGCACTAACCATCACCAGTAGCAGTAACCATCACCAGTAGTAACCATCACCTGTAGCAGTAACCATCACCCGTAGCAGTAACCATCACCAGTAGTAACCATCACCAGTAGTAGTAACCATCACCTGTAGCAGTAACCATCACCAGTAGCAGTAACCATCACCTGTAGCAGTAACCATCACCAGTAGTAACCATCACCAGTAGCAGTAACCATCACCTGTAGCAGTAACCATCACCAGTAGTAACCATCACCAGTAGTAACCATCACCCGTAGCAGTAACCATCACCAGTAGTAACCATCACCCGTAGCAGTAACCATCACCAGTAGTAACCATCACCAGTAGTAACCATCACCAGTAGTAACCATCACCTGTAGCAGTAACCATCACCCGTAGCAGTAACCATCACCAGTAGTAACCATCACCTGTAGCAGTAACCATCACCAGTAGTAACCATCACCAGTAGCAGTAACCATCACCTGTAGCAGTAACCATCACCCGTAGCAGTAACCATCACCAGTAGTAACCATCACCTGTAGCAGTAACCATCACCAGTAGTAACCATCACCCGTAGCAGTAACCATCACCAGTAGCAGTAACCATCACCAGTAGTAACCATCACCAGTAGTAACCATCACCTGTAGCAGTAACCATCACCAGTAGTAACCATCACCAGTAGCAGTAACCATCACCAGCAGTAACCATCACCTGTAGCAGTAACCATCACCAGCAGTAACCATCACCTGTAGCAGTAACCATCACCAGTAGTAACCATCACCAGCAGTAACCATCACCTGTAGCAGTAACCATCACCAGCAGTAACCATCACCTGTAGCAGTAACCATCACCTGTAGTAACCATCACCAGCAGTAACCATCACCAGTTACCATCATGGTTAATCAGTTAACCTCATGGTTACCAGCAGTAACCATCACCCCCCAGTGCTGGGGGGTCGGCGGCGTGATCAGGCCGTCCGTCAACGCTCGTTAATGAGGAAGTGAAGCTGGCGGGACACAAAGCAGACCCGAACCCTAACGCAGAGAGGACCCAACAACACCAACGACACTCAAACTACTACGCGTGCTACTGGTGCACGATCGTGCAGCGACAGCCTCGCTGGCGGCCAGTCAGGGCCGGCGCCACCGTGTTTGGACCACCGTGTTTGGACCACCGTGTTTGGACCACGACGTGTCCAGACTTTGACAAACATCACAGAAACAGGGTTTTTAACAAAAACAGCTGCTGATTTCCTGCTTAGCAAACTAATGTGGCGCCTCAGTCAAAGTCTTCCCACCACTGGGTCTGAACCAGAACTGACATTTGCTGAAGGTTCTGAACCAGAAGAAGAGAGCGGAGTTTTTACCGTTGGTTCTATAGCCACATTAGCATGTCTAGGGACGTGTGGGAAGGGCGGCGTTAGAGCGGCGGAAGGCGGCGTGGCTTACCTTCATCTCTCAACGAGTCCTCTGGGCGACCCGGGCGAGCGATCCGAGGCTGCAGACACACAGTGCGGACAGGCCGTTAAGCACTCCTGCAATGGCAACTTCAACCTGCTCAGGTGAGACGCGCTTCTGGGCCGATGACGTCACTCCCCTCCTCCTGCCACACTGCTGGGTGCAACTGGGCTGCTAGCACGACTCCCATGCTCCACAGCCACGCGGACCCTGCACACCCAACCGGGGATCCACCGTGTGAATTGATTCTAGAAACCTAGAGGATTCTCGCCTGCATAGAAGCGGGTGCTCGCCGGTCCCGGGGCATGTGCGCCGGCGAGCACCCTCCAGGAGAACATCCCTGAAGCACATGGAAGCCAGCCCGGCTTCTTGGACCAACTAAGTTGTTGGCTGCTGGAGACCGAGGCGGCTTCTCCTCACGCTTCACACAAAGGCGAAGGCGGCGTCCGGTGACCGGATCCGCCGCAGCCCGGAGCTCGGCTCCCCGGGCACCGCGGCGCTGCTGCCGGCTGGAGCCATTAGTGGAGCGGACCTTCTCCCACGGCTCCCCGGTCCCTGGTCCCGGGGACTGGTCCCGGGATGGGGCAGCAACGCCGCACCGACTGCCTTCGCTTTCGTTTCTCTCTTGTGTCGGTGCGACGCTGTTGCGGAGAGTTCGCTCGACGCGGAAAATAGGGCGATAACGAGGCTGCTCGTCCCCGAGAAACGTCCCATTCAAGCTGCCTCGCACCCACACGCTGGAGGGGGCCCCTCGGCCGTGTGGCCCCCCAACACTCACGCTCTGTTCTAAAATGTCCTTTAGCGACGCGTCCAGGATGTCCCCGAGCGACCGCGGCAGCGTCGGGCGGGCTCGCCTGTGACAAAGAAACGGATCAGCGAAGCGGTTCGCAACAAGGTCAACCCCGACGGGGGCTCCGGGGGCTCCGGAGCCGCGTGACCGGGAGCTCGTGCCGCGGTGCGGCCGCGGAGGAGGCGGCGACGACCGGTGCGGGCAGCCGCCGCGTCAACAACAAAGCTCGCAGAGCCTCAGCTGGGTCTGCCCGGGTCCCAGACGGTGGTGCTGCGGAACTACAGCCCGCAGCGACCTCGATCAGAGCCCGACCTCCCTGCAAGCGGGATGTTGCTGAAATGTGCAAAACACAGGAAGGCTGAATCAAGCCCCGTCAATCAGGGCAGAAAATAGAGCCGCTCGCTCATGGTGACGGTCAGCACTCGGTTCCGTGGTACCGAGTATCTAGACCAGCCGACGCTGGACGAGTCAGCCGGGAGAAGCCGACGACACCAGTGGCACAAAAGGGCAGCCTGACGAGGCAATTTAGCCGTTTAAGGATAGACTTTACATGCACGTCGACACATCTCGTCCCGCAGCAACAGCGAGCGTCGGACGTCGAACCCTTTGGACCGGTGCTGTGGAACAAGCTGACAGGCGTCGCTCGACGACCCCCCCGGATTCCTCTGCT
The DNA here is from genome assembly GCF_901000725.2 of Takifugu rubripes. NCBI lineage: Eukaryota > Metazoa > Chordata > Actinopteri > Tetraodontiformes > Tetraodontidae > Takifugu > Takifugu rubripes. The sequence goes on from NC_042288.1 coordinate 15,994,317, forward strand.
CAACAACAAAACAAGGCAGCGCTGCTCCGGCAGGCTGGAGAACTGATCCATCCCGGTGCAGCGTTAGCATGCTAGCCTGCCCGTTATGCTACACGCAGTAATATGGCTGCTTAACACCTAACTTTATCATCCACCCACTCAAGTTTCTCCTGTATTCACGTTCGTCGTTTTTTGTTTTCTTTTGCCGTCCGGGCGCCTCGTTCATTCATTCCATAAAGCCACCGTAACCACCACAGCATTAGTTAACAAGTTAGCTAACGTCAAGGTTAGCTTGGTTAGCAGCAGAGAAGCAAAATAGCGATGGCTCGGGCGAACAAAACCAGGCTTACCTATGCTGGCAAGTTGAGAAACACTTCTGTTTTTCGACGAAAGTGGATCAGTTATCCATAGGAACATTTATGTGAAGGAGATCGCGGGTTTAAACGTCGTCCAACGGACGCCCGTTGATGTTGGATGCGGATGGGTAAAAGTGGTTTTCGCAGAGCGCCGCTGTTCGCCTTGTTGAGTAGCGCTATGGAGCCTGGCTCGCGGAGACCCTTAGCCCCGCCCCCCGGGATGATTGACTGGCGCGCTAACCCCGCCCGCCCCGAATCTACGCCCAATGCGAGGGCACACGGCGGGGGGGAATACCTCCTTCGCCCAAGATTGGCTGACGGCGGAGAAAAATATCCGTGAGATGCTGGTCGAAGTTATTCCAGTGGGTGAGTCTCGCAAGACATAAAAACAACGAAAACTACAACCCCCAGCTGGGGCCGGATATGGGCGTTCGATGTGTGTCACCAGAACACCCGGCGACGCAACGGTCTTCATGTTAAGCCTGTTATGAGCCTTTGAGGGGAACGGAGGCATAAATTCAGCGCACATTTGGGGAGGCACCCATTCCACAGTCCCCTCCCACTATACGCGGTGCGGAGGCCGAAGCATATATGAGCAGCTCGTGACAGTTAGCTTGTCTTCTAATGTAGCTGCACAGTAATGGTAGCCCTTGTGCTAGCATAGCGAATCATTCGGTGAATTAGCTAGTGAAATACTGGCCCAAATTATTGAAAGGTAAGCTTGTGCCACTCATAATTAGTATTAGTTGACCCGCGTTGCCGTGTGTCTTTGGAAGCGAAGAAATGTTCAAATGTGTTCATACCGATGCGCAAACGTTAGCCTGCCACCGCTAGCAGCTAGCTAGCAGCGCGGCTATAGGAACACAGACCGGCGGGTGAGCGGAGCGGCGGGCCCACAGCTGCCGAGGTGGGTGGAGACCTCCGGGGGGGTCGTTCCCGTTCCGAGCGGCGCTCATGGCCCACCTCGTTGCATGCTGTCACATGATATCATGATAATGTAGCAGTGGTGCAAGTGTTAAATGGTAAAACTGTGTTTGGAATAAAGTCGAGTCCTTTTAAGAAGTTTAGAAGTTATAGTTTGATGAATGTGTAGTCACTTTAAGTCTCACGCGCTGGTGCTAAAGTAATAATGTAATAAACTAATTCGCTTTGCTATAACGTGTACCTGACCTCTAAATCGTGTGTTATAGACCTTTATTGGCTCCAAACACCAATAAAGGCCACGTTTGTCCCTCCTATGGATGTTATGTGTAGTAATTACCTCCTATGGATGTTATGTGTAGTAATTGCCTCCTATGGATGTTATGTGTAGTAATTACCTCCTATGGATGTTATGTGTAGTAATTACCTCCTATGGATGTTATGTGTAGTAATTACCTCCTATGGATATTATGTGTAGTAATTACCTCCTATGGATGTTATGTGTAGTAATTACCTCCTATGGATGTTATGTGTAGTAATTACCTCCTATGGATGTTATGTGTAGTAATTACCTCCTATGGATATTATGTGTAGTAATTACCTCCTATGGATGTTATGTGTAGTAATTACCTCCTATGGATGTTATGTGTAGTAATTACCTCCTATTGATGTTATGTGTAGTAATTACCTCCTATGGATATTATTACCATAACATTGGTTTATTTCTACTCGACTGGGTCTTAGATTGAGCGCTGCTCCTCTAAAGGTCAGTGTCAGACACGGTGGGGGGTCCAGTTGTGTACGTGTAGGGTCAGGGTTAGAAAAGCATGTTATACATGGAAAATGATGCCATTGACCTGAGAAAGGGTTCTAAAAGCGTTATTAATCCTCATTATGTTGATAAAGGAGCCGTTTTCCCTCTTGAGCTGTTTAATCTTGGAGACATGGACAACAGCTCACCTGCCAGTTCTGAGCGAATTCTCCTGGAACCGTACAAGTACCTGCTGCAGCTCCCAGGTGAGTCTCCTCCAGGCCCGACCTCCAGGCCCGACCTGCAGAGGGTTGGGAACGGTGTTGGAGCAGCGTTGGCCACTCCCACTTCCTCTTTGATCAGTGTATCACGAGTAACCGTGATGGTTCCTCCGGTCCCTCCCCTCATCCTCCTCACCTTTACCTGTAGATCAGAAACCTTCTGAAATGGCCGTAACGTAGAGGCTTCATCAGCATCAGCGATATTCGACACCAGTGTTGGAAAAGCTCCCTGAATGATCCCATTCAGGCCTTTTGTGGAGGGATGAACTTCTCTGTCTGTTGTCCTCAGGAAAGCAAGTGAGGACAAAACTATCCCAGGCCTTCAACCACTGGCTCAACGTTCCGGAGGACAAGCTGCAGGTGAGAGCCCTCTGACACCTTCACCTGTGTCTGATGGATGGTTCAGGCCTGACCACGGTGCAATGGTCCAGTATGGTGGCTGAGCCGTGACATCCGCTGCTCCTCGTGATCCTCGTTCAGATGAATGACCTAAAGTCACCCAATCTCTGCTCTGATCAGCCTCACCTCAGCTATAACCTGAAGCCCCCCCTCTGTGGCAGTTAAACTGGCCAACTGGGCCGGTCCTGGCCACCTGCCTGACCCAGTGAGCCCCTCTTTTGTGTGCCCCCCCCCACACACACACACACACACAGCTGTTATTACTGGGGTTTCATTGGGAAAGAGGTTTAAAGTGTGTACGATGTAATTGAACTACCAACCTTTGGTCACCGGGTTTGTGTTCAGCTCATATTATCAGTGATGCTGCAGAACCGGACGTGTGTGTTCGTGTTGGTGCATCTGAGGCGGCACTATTATCCGCCTGATTTGTGTGCGTGCGTGTGCGTGCGTGTGTGGACCCGTAGGCGCGCATGTGGCTCCCTCTGCTGGAGAGATGCGAGGTTGCCGCATTACCTGTGTCGTTGGGCTTGAATCTGCCTGATGGAACCTGGAGCGTGAATGATTTCCCTCTGCTTGTTGCTCAGGTGATCATCCAGGTGACGGAGATGCTCCACAACGCCAGCTTGCTCATAGATGACATTGAGGACAGCTCCAAGCTGCGGCGAGGCTTCCCCGTCGCCCACAGCATTTATGGCGTTCCCTCTGTCATCAACTCTGCCAACTATGTCTACTTCCTGGGTTTGGAGAAGGTGCTGACCCTGGATCACCCAGAGGCCGTCCGCGTCTTCACCCGCCAGCTGCTGGAGCTGCACCGCGGCCAGGGCCTGGACATCCACTGGAGGGACACCTACACCTGCCCCACTGAGCAGGAGTACCGCAACATGGTGCTGCAGAAGACCGGCGGGCTCTTCGGCCTGGCGGTCGGCCTGATGCAGCTGTTCTCCGACTGGAAGCAGGACCTGAAGCCCATCCTGGACACTCTGGGCCTCTTCTTTCAGATCCTGGACGACTACGCCAACCTGAACTCCCGTGAGTACTGCCACAACAAGAGCTACTGCGAGGATCTGACCGAGGGGAAGTTCTCCTTCCCCATCATTCACGCCATCTGGTCGCGCCCGGAGAGCACGCAGGTGCAGAACATCCTGCGGCAGCGCACGGAGAACACCGACATCAAGAGATACTGCGTGGACTACCTGGAGAAGGTGGGCTCCTTCGCCTACACCCGCCAGACCCTGCACGACCTGGAGGCGGAGTCGTACCGCCTCATCAGGGAGTTTGGAGGAAACCCTCAGCTGGAGAGCCTCGTCAAACAGCTCGGCCAAACGTACCAGGAAGCCGAGGCCACAACAGAGCCCGAGGCACAGAGGAGCCCGAGCCAGTGAGCTCTCCACCTTCACACTCCATCAACACCAACATCACGGATATTCCCTGGATCAGCGTCTGCATGTTACAGTAGCACTCGTGTTCCATTCACTCCTTCAGAACTCATTAAACTTGAACAGTGTTGCCTCTGCTGCCCTCACAACCTCTTCTGTGGTGTCTCTGTTACGAGTGCCCATCAGATGTTGCAGTCGAGCCTCAACACCCATCGTTGAGACAGGAAGTGGCCGAGCCTCTCCTTCCTGTGACAGGAGTCGGTCCCCGATCCTGACCTGTAGCCTGCTGCTGCCTCCAGAGCTGCTTCCTACTCCATATTCATGATCCCCTTAACGAGGGGGCCCGTTTTTGATGAGCGAGTGAGCAGCAGATCCTGTCTGAGCCTTGTAATGCACAGCGGCGTGAAGGAGCCCGCCAGCGCCCACGGCTCTGAGGTCGGGTCTGTGGTGAGCAGCCGTGTCTCAGGGTCAGCGACGCTTTTAAATGCTGCCATTTCTCCTTCAGCTAAAACAGCGTAATAATCATTTCATTTGTGCCTTTTTGCCACAACTGTTTCCATCCTGCTGATTAGAACTCATCACTTTCGGGCGCTCTGTAGCGACTGGGCGCTGGCGACCGCCATAATCCCGGCGCCCTGATGCGTGGGGAGAGAACCTGTCGCCCACGTGGGCAGCCGTGCACGGAGAGGCTCGTGGGCCCGGGAGGATCAGCCCGACTTCAGCACCACTTTGGGGTTTGATGAGATTTGCTGGCTGAAGGATTTGGACCACACGATCCCCGGTTTATCAAAAAGCTCCAATTTCCAATATTCATGCTTTGTCACATTTATGTCGGCGGAATTCAGCTTTTGCTTGTTTGTTAAAAACTGGCTGCACATCGATCCTGACGTCCTCGCTTGTTTAGCTGCTCCGGTCCAGTCTGAAGACACTCTGCTCTACAGTGGGGGTTAGCTTTAGGCCCCAGACCGGGGGGGTGCAGCCCTGACCCAGACCGGGGGGTGCAGCCCTGACCCTGGGGGGTGCAGCCCTGACCCCGGGGGTGCAGCCCTGACCCAGACCTGGGGGGTGCAGCCCTGACCCCGGGGGTGCAGCCCTGATCCTAGGGGGGTGCAGCCCTGACCCTGGGGGGTGCAGCCCTGACCCCGGGGGTGCAGCCCTGACCCCGGGGGGGTGCAGCCCTGACCCATCCGTCTGTGTAGAGTTCCGATTTAACAAAGTTCTCTGCTAAGCTGCTGCAGTCACATTCACCACCAGACGTCCACGTCCTCCTGACCATATAAGGACTTCCTTCAAACAGACCTTTGAAAATAGGCCCAGACGTAATGTCCCCACTTTGGTAGCAGGATGCAGAAGAACACACCTTTAACTGCCACCTGGGGCAGGTTTGTCTCCTCATGTTCACGTTTCATTTATTACTCACCAATGCACCAAACGAGATGTAAATTGAAAAAGCTTTAAAAAAAAGGCTTTAACCTTTAGTGCTGCTCCGTTCTGCACATTTGTAATGGCTGCAGGCAGGAAGTGGTGCTGGGAATGTTTGTGTTCACCTGCCGTATCCACCAAAATGTGCTTTGGATGAATTATGGAGCAGAGATCAGGAACTCGCCTTAGAAATGGAGCAACAACAAGGAAATGAGGGCATCTCCACCTCTGCTAGAACCCTTTTCCTCAGGCTTCCCGGTCCTCCACCATCACTTCCTGTTACATTACAGGGAGAGACAGGTGTGTGGCGAGAACGCCGGCCCCGCCCCTCAGGGCAGCGCCGCGGCTCCAACCCCCCCCCAGGAATTCTGGGTCATGAATAAATGATTTCCTCCTCATTCCAGCGCACAGAGGCGGATGATTGACAATGATGCAGGAGGCTCTCCCTGATGAGGCTGAAGATGCTTGAATGAGCACCACACGCCGCTTCTCTCTAGCTATTATGGGATGGTGCTGGGAGCGGTGGCAAATGAGCCTCTGCAGGGTGGGTTTTAACCACAGAGGCGGCGTCTGCTGCACGCCAGACGTGAGCAATGCTTTAGTTGGTCTGGGGGGGGGGCTGGTCCAGGTGGGGGGGGGGGCCCTGGTCTGGGAGGGGGCTGGTGCAGGTGGGGGGGGGCTGGTCTGGGAGGGGGCTGGTGCAGGTAGGGGGGGGGGTTCCTGGTCTGGGAGGGGGCTGGTCCGGGCGAGGGGGGGTCTCTGCCCTGGGGGGTCATCTGCCTGGCTCTCGTTTTTAAGATGAGCCAAATCAGCGGGGAGGCCGTCAGATTTGTGATTCGGCCCGTTTCTAAAGGTTCCAGCTGGTTCTGTACTGGGGCCGTTACAACAGTGACGCTGATGTTACATTTATAGAAAAGTGTAACAGCGTGTAACCTCCCGTCTGGTAGCGGAGCTTTAAAGAACCAGGGCAGAACAGAACCACGCCCCAAATACTCGATGTAAACGGATCAAACCCACCCCCGGTTGATCCTTTAACGCCTCGGCGACGCCCTCGACGGCCACGACGCACAGCCAAGAGTCGGCGCCAGTTGGGTCCAAAAATAACAGGCAACATCCTCCTTCAAGTGCTTTTTATTTGTGAGGTTCATGAGATCTTCCTCGTGTGAAGACCCCTCAGAGAAGGGCTGCGACCCCACGATTGTACGACGGTAACAGCAGCACGGCGATAAACACAGAAAGGCCACATCACGATCCGCACGAGGACACGCGCAGCGGAACAAATGGAACATAGACCACGAAAAAGAGCCTCAACAATCCAGGTTCTCCTCTGACTTCCCAAGTTCAGGTGAGACACACACGGGGGATTCGACAGGTCCTGAAGCAGCAGCACGTTTCTGCAAAGCCTAAAAACAACCGAGCCCTTTGGCCACACTGGCCCGGGCTCGGTGGCCCCGGCCCGGTGGCCCCGGCTCGGTGGCCCCCGCCCGGTGGCCCCGCTCGGTGGCCCCGGCTCGGTGGCCCCGGCCCGGTGGCCCCGGCTCGGTGGCCCCCGCTCGGTGGCCCCGCCCGGTGGCCCCGGCCCGGTGGCCCCGGCTCGGTGGCCCCGCTCGGTGGCCCCCGCTCGGTGGCCCCCGCCCGGTGGCCCCGCTCGGTGGCCCCGGCCCGGTGGCCCCGCTCGGTGGCCCCCGCTCGGTGGCCCCGCCCGGTGGCCCCGGCCCGGTGGCCCGGGCTCGGTGGCCCCGCCCGGTGGCCCCCGCTCGGTGGCCCCGGCTCGGTGGCCCCGGCCCGGTGGCCCCCGCTCGGTGGCCCCGGCCCGGTGGCCCCGGCTCGGTGGCCCCGGCTCGGTGGCCCCGGCTCGGTGGCCCCCGCTCGGTGGCCCCGCTCGGTGGCCCCGGCCCGGTGGCCCCGCTCGGTGGCCCCGCTCAGTGGCCCCAGGGACACCCGCAGGGATCTCCACAGGCCTCCTTCCGCCCCCAGAGGGCGTGCAGCTCCTCAGCGGTGTGCTGGGGGGACGACAGCATGTCCACGTAGCACTCCTTCTCACAGAGCCAGCCGGGGTCCTGATGGAGGAAGACAGAGGGCTTCACCCACCCGCCTGCAGGCTGAGGTGATGGACGATGCTCAGCCGACACCCCCGCTGGGTGCAGCCGGGGGCCCGATGACTACGGCGCTGTTGCAAGTCGTACCTGGTACTTGTGCGGTCCAACGGCAGCCATCCAGATCCCCATGCTCACGTCTTCCCCCTGTAACCAGACAGTCGGGACTCTGAGCTCCTGTCAGCAGGTTCCTGGCTAAAGCCACACAGAGCTCGGCTCTACCTGGTAGGCCTTCAGCTTGCCTGCATTGCTGGAGAGCCACTGCACCAGGTCCCGAGAGACCACGTAGCCGGAACCGCAGGCAAACGCCGGGTAGGCGGGGCTAGCGTACTCCAGCTCCTGCCACTTCCCAACGCGGTCCACTGCCCAGCTCTGCCTGAAACTGGGTGAGAAGCACGTCATGGTCATGGTCTCCAGGTCTGAGCTGGAGCCCTCTCAGCACCTTTAACCTTGGTTTGGACTCACTTCCCCCACCACAGGTTGCTGCGCTGGAGATGTTTGTGATCGATCTTCATCAGGACCGAGTCCACGTCGATGTAGCAGTCGTCGTCCGTCTTCAGCAGCAGCTTGAAGTGGGCGTTTGCCACAGACCTGCCGGGGCAGAGAGCTTTCGTTAGGATTCCAGTCAGGGTTCCCTCCAGTCACCGTTGGGGAGGTTCAGCAGGGAGGTTCTGGTTCTACCCGACCCCACTGGCTGGACGTACCACTTATAGAACTGGAGCAGCTTGGAGGGCACGTTCCTGTAGGTGTCCACCACGTCCACGAACACCATGTCCCCGTTGGTGAGGCTCTCCCGCTGCAGGGCGGCGTCCTCCTGCCTCAGCGCCGCGGCCTGCCGCTGCATCCTGGAGGCCCGGCCCTGCAGGAGCGCCAGCAGGCTGTCCCCATCTGACACACGTGGGGGGGGGGGGCACAAGGAAGCACGGAAGCAGCTCAACTTTGGAATTTCAAGAAAAATAACTGCCAATTAACTTTTTATTGCCCCAGTTTGAAGAATTCGGGGGCAGTAGCTGAGATCGCCGTCTCCAGACTGGCAACAGGGCCCAGAGCGTGGGGGGGGGGCGACTGGGCGCAACGCTCCGGATCAGCAGGACTCACCATAGATGGTGAAGGTGACGCCTCCGGCCAAACCAGGGAATCCCAGAGCGCTGCGATGAGGCAGCGCCCCCTCGGTGACCTGCAGTGGAAGCAAAGCTGTTCAGGTTCTGGACCTGTTGGAGGCGCTGGCCCGCTGGAGTACGTACGGAGGAGATCTTGAGGACTCCTCCTCCGTCACTGAGCAGCACAGACGACGGCGCCACGGTGCTCAGGCCACCAGAGTCCAGAGTTTCCCACAACAAGGTGCCCTCAAAACCCTGTTTTAAAGAACCAGACGCTCCATTTAGGACAGCAGGGGGATTCTTAATGGGGAAATATCAGCC
>NC_042288.1:16008318-16020818 GCF_901000725.2 Takifugu rubripes
ACGGTGAGATGGGATGGCAGAAAGAAGACGAGGGAACATTCGGTTGGTTTTCTTTTAATTGGTTTGATCCATCAAAGGATTTACAAAGCCTCTAAAATGCTGTGTTGTCTTAGCAAAACGATAACGCCACTCATGGATACAGCTGCTCGCCATCGCCACGGTCGACTCGCCGCCGACACGGTCGACTCGCCGCCGACGCGGTCGACTCGCCGCCGACTCGCCGCCGCCTCGCCATCGACTCGCCAGTCCAGCCGTGTGCAGGGTGGCGAAAGCGCACGATCCACACAACAACATTCCCGCTCAGACAGAAACAAGTCATGCAACATTCCGCTGGAGCCTTCGTGTCCCACATTTGGCACCGTCACTGAGATGAGGTCACGACCCCGAGGTCACGACCCCGAGGTCACGACCCCGAGGTCACGACCTCAGAGGTTTCTGAACTGTACACGAAATAAAGGCGGCCGTCATCCTGCAGCACGTTTCACGCTTTTGTTCAGGGAGGAAATCCTCCTCAGATTTAAAGGAACCTTGTTGCAAAAAGCCTGAGGGATCCACCCAGGGGATCCTCAAGAGGGATCCACCTAAGGGATCCACCCAGGGAATCCACCTGAGGGATCCGCCCAGGGGATCCGCCCAGGGGATCCTCCCAGGGGATCCTCCCAGGGGATCCACCTAAGGGATCCTCCCAGGGGATCCGCCCAGGGGATCCATCTAAGGGATCCTCTCAGAGGATCCACCTAAGGGATCCACCCAGGGGATCCACCTAAGGGATCCTCCCAGGGGATCCGCCCAGCCCAGGAAATACTCGGATCGCTCGTGCGACACAAACGAACACGACTGACGACGATATTCAGAACAATTGTGGTAAAAATGAGCAAATGCTAATTCAACTAGCGACAGAAACGCTCCAACAACAAGAGATCAGGTGTGTGATCAGGTGGGTTGAGAGTGGGCGGGGCCACCACCTGGCCGCTGCGGAGCCGAGGGGAAGTAGAAAAAAGGCAGTCGCCACGGAAACGACGGCCCAGAAGTTTAGACTTTAGCTGCTACAAAGGATAAAAAACCTGGCGAGCAGCGGTCGGCGCCTCTGGTTCGACAGGAAGTGATGCGTCTGTTTTTGCTTTTGTTTTTTCTAAAAATCGTCGCTGGGGCAAATTTCTGTTTCCTGAGGCGAGTTGAGGTCGAGCACAAGAAAGGAAAAGCTCATGAGCAAGGCAGTTCTAGAAGAAAGCAATTACAACCCTACTGAAGTAACAAGACAAGACCCTGGTGGGGCGCCGCCCCCCCCCCCCCCCCCGACCCTCAGCCACCGGGTCAGAACCGACCCGGCGAGGCTGGACTCAGTCCTGCAGCCGGGAGCTTCAGCGGCGCTGGAGACGGAGGAGCCGGCGCCTCATCAGAGGATGGAGCAGAAGAACTTCTTCTCCCTGAAGGGGTTCTCGGAGGCGGGCACGGGCACGATGAGGGGGTCCTCGCGCACGTGGGCGTCGCAGAACGCCATCAGGTCGGCGGCGGCTTTGGACACCTGCAACATCCAGATGTGGAGATCAGAGCGCCGCGGTGCACGGGAGGAGCATGTTAGCTAACAGGAAGTGCTAACCTAGCCAGAACTGACCGCGTCACATCAAAGGAAAAATGCTTCCTCTGATCCTCGTTAGCTCGTTAGCTCGTTAGCTCCCTGGAAATAAACGCAGCAGATGCTAAACAGAAAGAGGCTCCTCGGGCTCAGGTGAAGGGGAGCCAGGCACGTGCGGAGCGCAGGGTGCAGGGGCGTGATGTGGAGCTCCTGACCTCCTCACGCTCGCCGCTAACGCGTCCGGAGGCCTTTGACCAGCACAAGCCTCCAGCAGGTGTTCCACTAATTACTGGAGGAGCGGATTAACAGGTGATCCACTTTAACGCAGCAAACGAGCAGGCGGAGGTGAGTGAAGCATTAAAACGGCTACTTATCGCTATTATCATAATTGTTATTTATGTTTCCGCTCAAATCGTGCATTTAAATCAGCGGCGGCGTTATTGTTAAACCCCCCCGGCTGCAGATGTGCAGTGGAGCAAAATGCTAACTGAGCCACGTTAGCATTTAGCTCCAGTCTTTGAAGACTGCAGAGTTTGATCCTGTTTTATTAAAGCTTGATTTAATCCTGTAAACTTCTCACTTTTGTTCTGGCAACTCAGCTCAGATTAGCTCCTCTGCCCTGCTGCTACAAGCTAACAGCTAACAGCTAACAGCTGCAGCGTCAGCACCAAGAACAACCTGACCAACCACCACCTGTAACATTGGGACATAACTGCCCCCCTCGGTGTTACTGCCCCTCCCTGTTGCCACCCCCTCATCTTTAAAAAACATTATTACATTAACTTTCTCCCTATTTGTGCTGATTGTTTCATGAACTAATGTTAATAAATGATTAATTATCACTGTCAAAGTCGAAGCCACAACAAACTCCTAAATAAATCTGAAAATGAAATCAGTGTTTTCTAAACGAATCTATTGATGGCAGCCAGATGCTACTGTTAGCAGCCTAGCATGACATCACAGCAGCCAGATGCTACTGTTAGCAGCCTAGCATGACGTCACAGCTGCCAGATGCTACTGTTAGCAGCCTAGCATGACGTCACAGCTGCCAGATGCTACTGTTAGCAGCCTAGCATGACGTCACAGCTGCCAGATGCTACTGTTAGCAGCCTAGCATGACGTCACAGCTGCCAGATGCTACTGTTAGCAGCCTAGCATGACAGAATGTAACAGAGATTTTTGGAAAAGAACCCAAATATTCCTAAATATTCCTAATGTGGCTGGAATGTGTAAAAGTCTCAGATCAGCCGAGCTCTTCAGCCATTGCTAATGCTAATGCTAATAGCCAGCGCACCATAACCCGGAGCACCTGCTCGGTTCTGTGTGGACCCACTTCCACCCTGATCAAAGCAGCATTAATACCCCGGTTACACCTGTCAGGTGGGGGCTGTGGGAGGTGCTACAGGTGAGGGGGGGGCTGTGGGAGGTGCTACAGGTGAGGTGGGGGGGGGGGGGGGGGGGGGGGGGGGGGGGCACCTTTATTCTGTCCATGCAGGCCTCCATCTTCAGCTGCTCCACAGCCTTCCTGGCCTGGGAGATGCTGGCGGTGCTGTTGTTGGCGGCGGCGTCTTTCATGGCTCCTGGAGAAGAACCATCACGTCAGAACCATCACGTTAGAACCATCACGTTAGAACCATCACGTCAGAACCATCACGTTAGAACCATCACGTTAGAACCATCACGTCAGAACCATCACGTTAGAACCATCACGTCAGAACCATCACGTTAGAACCATCACGTCAGAACCATCACGTTAGAACCATCACGTTAGAACCAAGTTCCTTTGGGCCGCTCATCATCATCATCATCAGCAGCTCCTCCTCAGCTGGAGAAACCTCCAGTTACTGGGGGGGGGGGGGGGGGGGTCACATTCTCTTAATAAACAGCTTCTAGGAAGCCCCCCCCCCCCCAGTAACGTGGAGCATCTCTGGGGGGGGGGGGGATCAATCGACTCGGATTTATTTCCGCGTCTGGGTGGGGGGGCACCAGGCCGCCGCCAGCCACGCTTTTCTCCCCCCGGAGCGACGCTGATTGTCGCTGCGAAACCAGCGAGTCAACGCCGCGCCGCGCCGCGCGCGGGCCCGCTCACAGAACCCCGCAAATCACGCACGATGAAAGCGGGATTCTGCTCCAGCAAAATGGAGAAGAGCCGCGTTCCTTCGCGCCGCGATGCGTGTGCGCGCATGAACGCGTGTCAGGAGCAGACCTACCTGATGTGCCAGTGCTTCTTCCAATCTGGAGGATTCCGGGCTGACTCCACCCAACGCACTCGCACACGCACGCGTAAAAAATAACTGTCAAATATCAGGAGGGAATCCCGGCCGCTCTTCGTGCGCGTTAATCCTGCCGCTCGCGATGTCGCCCCGGTGCTTCGTGCGTGTTCCGCGCAGGCAGATGAGATCCGGGCGGAGGTCTCGGTGAGCGGCGCGCGTGGACCGATGCTACGCACGGGGGGGGGGGGGGGGGACCTCGCGCTGAGAGCGGAGCTGGGGGGCGGCAGCGGCCGGGGAGGCGCGACGCGTCCGCGGTGTCCTGCTGCTCGCGGCGGCGCTGCACGACTCCAACAATGAGCGCGTGCGGCTGCAGTCACGCGCGGGAGGCACCTGAGACCTGCAGGCTTCCCCCCTCCGGCCGTCCATCGGCTCTGACGTCACCGGGTCCCCCCCCACCGTGTCAACGTTAAATGAGCTGAACCCCGCAGTGAAGCAACATCAGCTTGTTTCTGAACCAGAACCGGATCCAACCGGTCCGGTTCTGTCGACACACAGACGCTCCGTCGCTCTTCAACAGTCACTTTATTCACATTTATTTAACTTAAAGACACAAAAGCTTCGTCCACGTCCTCACGCAGTCACACACACACCTCAGACATCACCACACTTGTGGACGCTCGTGCACGAGCGTGCACGAGGGAGGAACCAGAAGATCCCGTCAATAAGGACACACCAGGACGTTGGTGGGCGGAGCCTCAGATCAAAGGGATGCATCACACGGCTTCAGGGCGGAGTTTATTCGACCTTGAAGCTCAGTCCAGGTGACGACAGCGACCTTGAGAGCAGCGGGGGGGGGGGCGGGGGCTCCTCCTGGTCTCAGCGTCAGTTCAAAAGCAGCTTCAGGTGTTTCAACCTCTTCCTGGGGGGGGGGGGGTTCAGCCAGGAGTGGACGGTGCTGCTCCTCAGGCCCCCCCTCAGTTATGGGAGGAGCAACTGTTGGTGATCAGACAGGCGCCCAGACTCGCCCCCACAGAGCAGGAGGTCTCCCAGGCACCACGAGGGGCTGGTCCCCCCCCCCCCCTGGCTCCAAGCATGGGGGGGGGGGGGACAGGAAGCTTCAGCTCAGACAAACACACAAACGCAACATTGAATCCTAAAGTGTCTGTCGCCCCCCCATAAATATAAAGTTCTGTACATTTAATACTATCAAGAGGAGGGGGGGCAGGAGGTCATGTGAGGAGGGGGGAGGAGGAGGAGGAGAGGAGGGGAGGAGAGGAGAGGAGTGGGAGGAGAGGAGGGGGGGGCAGGAGGTCACGTGAGGAGGGGGGAGGAGGAGAGGAGGGGAGGAGAGGAGAGGGGGCAGGAGGTCACGTGAGGAGGGGGGAGGAGGAGAGGAGGGGAGGAGAGGAGAGGGGGCAGGAGGTCACGTGAGGAGGGGGGAGGAGGAGAGGAGGGAGAGGAGAGGAGAGGAGAGGAGAGGAGAGGAGAGGAGGGGGTGCAGAAGGTCATGTGAGGAGGGGGGAGGAGGAGGAGGAGGGGAGAGGAGGGGGGGCAGGAGGTCACGTGAGGAGAGGAGGAGGGGAGGGGAGAGGAGGAAGAGGAGGGGAGGGGAGGAGAGTTGCAGCTCCTGCTCGGAGGTCAGGGCTCGGAGGTCAGGGGTCGGAGGTCAGCCGGCGGCGTAGCTGCTCAGGAAGGAGTAGAACATGGGCAGCTTCATGCGCTGCTGGTCGCGGCGGCACCAGGCCATGACGGTGCCCTCGCTGTTGGCCGTGTAGAGGTGGTGGCCGTCGCACGAGTACGTCAGGCTGCCGGAGGGACGCACACATCAGCACTGAGAGCAAAGCATCAAAGGAAAGACGGCGCGGTGGCCGACGCCCACCTGATGATGGGTCTGCTGGACTTGGGGAAGGTGATCTCCCGGACCGGCTTCAGGTCCCAGGTGCTCCACAACCTGCAGCGGGACGACAGGTCAAGGCCGTGACCACTGTGATGGATGTATAAGACTGTTTATAATGTTCCCCGTTTGTTGTACGGGGGGGTCAGGGGTCATGAGGGTTAGGGTTAGTTCCCACGGAGACGTAAGGAGCGACAGCGGGACGGGAGGTGGTTTTCAGCTATATGGCCGATTGGCAGCAACCTGATGGACACCTTTCGGCCCAGATTGGATTATTATTCAACGTTTTAATCGTGGACGCCGTCCTCAGATTATACTTTTTTTCTTTAGAACGTTTCACTGGTGGAGGCCTCTGGACACGCCACTGAGGACATTTATGGACCGCGAACATTCCAACGGTGGGAAACCTACGAATGGCGCCGCTCACACAGCACGGAGGCCTCCAGGAACCCTGGGACAGACCTAGAACTGAGTGTTTACGGGGGGGGGGGGGGATATGGTGTTGGAATCTGGGTGAAGAATTAATACATTATAACTATTCACGAATCGAATGGTGGTGTTGGGCGTTTTTAATATATGACACCGCACAGACGAGGCACGGCGGCGCTCACCTGACCACGCCGTTCTCCAGCCCGCCGGCGATCACGTTGACGGACATCCCCTCGGGCTGGTTGGAGAAGGCCACGGAGCAGATGATCTCTCTGCAGTGCACGTGGCCGATCAGGTCGCCGTTCACCGTCCACAGACGCAGGTCGCTGCCGCCGCCCACTGGCGACACAGGCGCAGGGTTTCGGAACGTTGGGCTTTACATCGCGACGGCGCCTGGACCGACGGGGGCTCACCTGAGTCACAGACCGTGGCGATGTCCCCGGACGTCTCGCTGGCGGACACGGCGGTGACGGGGCTCTTGTGTCCCGCGAGGCTCTGGACGTAGCACAACCTGCAGGGACATGCAGCTCAGCGCACCTCATCACTGGGGGGTTCCACCTGTGGACTCACGCACCTGTTGAGGTCCCAGAGGATGCAGGTGCCGTCGTTGCTCACGCTGACCAGGACGCTGTAGGGTTTGCAGACGAACAGGCCGGTCACCTGGGCCGTGTGTCCGTACAGGTGCACCTGAGACTCCACCTCCATCTCCGAGGGCTGAGGGTCAGAGAGCAGCACACGGCGTGCACAGGTGTCACGTGACCAACGATGCCGGCGAGCACCGGGGTGGGGGTGGGATAATGGTGCGGAGGCGAAGGTTACGAGGGGACGTTGCTATGGTAACCCACCGTGGTGTTGGTGAAGCGGTTGCTGTAGGCGGTGATGACTCCACACTCGCTGCCCGTGAAAAGCTGACAGCCATCGGGCACCCAGGCACAGCTGGTCACCTGGGGGGGGCACAGACAGTGGGACACTGGACACCAGGCTGGTGCCCACCTGGTGGAGCTGGTGCCCACCTGGTGGAGCTGGTGCCTACCTGGTGAGGCTGGTGCCCACCTGGTGGAGCTGGTGCCCACCTGGTGAGGCTGGTGCCCACCTGGCGGGGCTGGTGCCCACCTGGCGGGGCTGGTGCCCACCTGGTGGAGCTGGTGCCTACCTGGTGGAGCTGGGAGCACTGGATGAAGTTGATGGGCGGCTCGCTCTGCTTGCTCTTCAGCCTCAGGATGTTGTCGGCGTAGCCCCAGCTGAGGATGGCCGACCACTGGATGTCTGTGCTGTGCATGCTGCGAACACCTGCACAGGTGGAGACAGCATTCAACAAAGACCCCCTGGTGCTTCCTCTCGTATGGCCTGACCCTGGCCCTGACCCTGGCCCTGACCCTGACCCTGACCCTGGCCCTGGCCCTGGCCCTGGCACTGGCCCTGGCCCTGGCCCTGGCCCTGACCCTGGCCCTGACCCTGACCCTGGCCCTGGCCCTGACCCTGACCCTGACCCTGACCCTGACCCTGGCACTGGCCCTGGCCCTGGCCCTGGCCCTGACCCTGGCCCTGACCCTGGCCCTGACCCTGACCCTGGCCCTGGCCCTGGCCCTGGCCCTGACCGGTACCACCCAGCGTGCAGAGCAGCACCCACCCTGCTCCTTGCTGTAGATCATCATGAGGCAGAACTTGCGGGACAGGCCGCAGATGGCGCGCGTGGGAAGGGCGAGCAGGGACCCGAACCTCTCTCCGTGCGGCTGACTGAAGCAGACCACCGGGTCGGGAGTGGAGGGCGAGCCAACATACTCGCCCCACTTCAGACCTTTGATCCACGGCAGAGGGCTCTGCGAGGAAGCAGAGGACACGTCAGCGGTGGCCGCACTGACCCGGTGTGGAGGACAGCGAGGACACCGAGGACACCGAGGACATTACCGGACAGGTGATCTCCTTGGTCTGTTCCCGACTTTCCCTAAATGCCAGCTGGACCAGGAGGCCCATGGCTGCGGGCAGCTCCCCCTCCATCAGCACCCTGGAGGCGGCCCTGCTGACGTGGGAGCCACTGAAGAGCTGCCTGGGCGTCTGTCCATAAGTCTTGATCATGGTCTCCAAGGCCCGCCGCTGCACGGGGTCTTCCACCGCCGACACGTCCATGCCGAAGTACGTCTGAGGAAGAACATGAAGACGTGAGCTCCTCTCAGGAGGGTCCAGAGTCAGAAGCAACGGCTGCTCACCGCCGGGTGGAACACGTTGATGGCCTGGACGGCAGCTTTGCCTTTCTGCTTGAGACCAAACACCAGGTCGATCCACTGGCACAGCGTCTGGGAGACCTGGTCCGACTCCAGCGCTTGTCGGTGGATCAGGATGAACAGGCGGGGGTCATTGCGGGCCCAGGGGGGCAAATTGACGTGATTGACCCGTTCTCCATTTTGACGAACCCCAAAGTCAAAGCCTGGAGGAGCAAAGTGTGACATTTAACATGAGCGTCAGTGCGCTCTCGCTAGTCCAGGACCTTTACCCTCTCTGTTGACAAGGAACTCTGGGAGGTAGAAAAACTCCGGGATGAGCTCCTTCACATCAGTCATGGACTCGTAGGAGGACAGGCGCCACGTGGTGTTCATGGAGTGAAAGGTCCGGTCCGGGATATCAAAGCTCTGGTCTGAGGAAGAACAGATCGTCTGATTACAGATTCCACTCACTAATTGAGCAGATCGCCTTTCATGACCTGAGACACTCAGCTTACTGAATACAGTTCTCATCACATAAAAAAGACGCCGCAGAGGATCAGAGGGAGGAGATTAACCAGGAAAGGAGAAGAACAGAGGAGCGAGGAGGGCAAGTGCTGATCAGAGACAAGAAAGAGGATGAAAGAAGCTTTTTACTGGGCTGTTCCATGTCTGCCGTACTGACGAAGGCTCTCTGACGCTCTACAGGCAGCAGCTTCGAGGAACTCACCTTGGTAAGCCAGGAACATCTTGGTGAACGGAGGCATTCGTACCAGGAAGTGCAGCACGGTGCCACTGTTGGAGTAGTGGGAGCCGTAGTGGTAGGGCTGCACGGGGGGCATCGGGTCATCCTCGCGAACGCCCTTCTTGTACTCCTCCTCCAGATACTTCATAGCAAAGACGGTGATTAGGAGGCAATTTAAACATCCGGGAAGCTCACCAAAGACACGGAATTTACCCGGTAATTATCCACGTAACGGTCCTCTTTCTCTTTGGACTGCACTGCGATGGGTTTGCTTAGATTCCTGCGAGACCACAGAGGGAAAGCAAAGTCAGACGGGAGCGATACGTGTGTGGTGAAGGGAGACGACCCAGGTTCTGGTGCAGGGTGCAGCTGCTGCTACCAGAGGAAGCTCTTAAACCCGAAGGGTTAGGAAAGAAGCGTTAAAGCTGCCACAGATCTGCAGAGAAAAGGAAAACCTTGGACCTGTAGATGCTGGCGTCCTGCAGGTCCAGCGTCTCGCTCGTGTAGTCCCGCAGGATGAAGGGGAAGACGGGGTACTGCATGAGGTCGTTGAAGGAGCGGCCCGCGTGCTTGTTGAGGTGGGTCAGGTACTCAAAGTTGGAGATCTGTCCCGAACTCCACAGGTGAGTGAGCGCCGTTATGTTTCCGTGTTCCAGCAGGTTGGGCAGGTCAGAGGTCAGGATGTTGTGGAAGACATCATCACGGAACTGTGGCAAGAAGCAGAAAAAGCCGCCTCATGTTGTCACCTCTGGTGTGGGGATGATCAGAGCGGGAGCACCGCCCTGTAATGAGTGACACACGGTGAGGTCGGGCTCTGCCAAATGAGCCAGAAAACATCACTCCCAGGTCATCAAAAATAAAGGTTTTCTATTGAAGAGGTCCGAGACCCCAAGTGGGAAGAAAGAAATGTTCCAAATTCTATGCAGTAAACGTTTAAACACTCAATTCTGTTTGGATTTGAGAAGAAGAGAACCTGATCCTGGTACATGGTTCTGTAGTCCAGTTTAGTAGGAAGTTGCCAGGAGGTATATTGAGCATGAATGAGACACGGCGCCCTGAAAACTGCTCGGTGTGAAAGGATGATTATTATGGGAAACTACTGCGGTGACTCCAGGAGCCTGTCGCCCACCTTGGTGTTGTCAAAGGCAAGCAGCAGCGTCCTGCCATTGGTTAGGAAGATCTCCACGGCGTTGTCTCTGAGCTGCCACCAGCGCTTGTGCACCTCTTTGATCTCTTCATAGGTCCAGGAGAAAGACGGCGCCTCGGTTTCCCCGTGAAGACTCTGGACAAACAGTTTCAATGTTGAGCAGTCAGCTCACGTCTTCACGCGAGGCGGCGTTGTCCCTCACCTGGCTGTCATGAGCATCGGCCGCATTGTCCTCCACAAAATACATGCCAGACTTTCCTGTGAGACAGCACACAGTCACGTACAGAAAGAAGACGGGCCTCAGAGTTCCTGCAGGCGCCACAAGACGTCACGCCGTGCTCGTACCTAAAAGCAGCTCGCCTGATGTCTCTCTGGATGGCGCCACACTGACGCACCGCCTGGTGAACCTGGTGAAAACACAGCTGAGTAAAGCAAGCGGCCTTTTGCTTTAGGAGAACAAGTTGTAGCTCACGCCACCCTCCCCAACTCCTGCTGGCCCACCTGATGGACTCGCTGGTGGCTTTGTCTTTGACAGTGGAGGAGAAGGAGGAATGCGTCTTATCCTCGAACAGAAAGGACAAGGCTGCCTTTGCTGGGTCTGAACAGGACAATCGGGTTAGATGACAGGGCCTCTGTCCACAGGGTGGCTGTTAAAAGGCTTCCTCACCTTCGGCCTTGCGTCTGTCTCTCAACAGATATTTGTTTGGAATGGTGAGGTAGCATCTCTGGAGCCGCCGCCTCTCCCGGTTTGGCCCTTCTGTGGCGTCCAACTGCCAAGACGTAGGGTAGGATGACGAGTCGTTCCAAACGGCACTGAAAGCAGATCGAAATGAGCAAATAGTCTCAATATAACCAACAGGATCGCCTCGCTGGGCCGAAACGTTTACATTTTCAGTGTCCGGGGTCACTTTAGGGGCTAATGCAACTATTTTTATATTCCATCCACTTAGTAATGTATTGTTGAGATTCAAGTCATGGAATAAGAAGCAAGGCATAATCCCATTAGCATAGCGGGACAGAGATGCTAACTCGGCGCTGCACATATGCAGCACTTGTGCATAATTAATGAGTGAACTGCTGATCCATCGGCCCATCAGAAGCCCACCGGTCATGAGTCAGCTGCTGCACCAGCTCCTGCCAGTGGCGGCTGGCGCTCAGGTCTATCTTGTAGAGTCCTCTGATGTGCTGGATCACTTTTTTCCTCTCCATGCCTTGTTGCAGGGACACGTTCTGAGTTATGTCAGCTGCAATCTTTGATATGTCTTTGGATTTCCCATCCAGCCGCGAAATAAGACTACAAGGATTTAAGAAAGAGCCGAGTTAATGATTCAGGGTGGAACACACACAACAGCATCCAAGACGGTGGAATTACTTTCTCTGGGTGTTGACCAGTTTCTTTTCCCAAGCCGCTCTGCTTGTTCTTTCCTCTGTTTCATACTTGAGTTTCTCCTGCATGGATAAGTCCGTCAGAACTCACTCTTTCTTTTCCTGTGATAATGCAGGTTTTACTAAAAACGGACCTCTTTTATGGCCTTGAGCAGATCTTGCTTGTGAGCGGCGTTGGGAGGAATGCAGCGGTGGCCACAAAGCTTGAGCGAGGTCATGAACACACCCACGGCGTTCTGATCGTCCTTGGTGAGACTGTCTTTGTGGTCATGCAGCATCTCGTGCAGGTAGAGTGACAGCTTTGGTCCATGCTGAGTAGATGACACAATGATAAAATGGAGACAGAAACTTAAAGCAGTAACAGCCCGACGAACTGTCGCATCACAACCTCCCTGAGAGCATGAAAACACGTCTTGCGCAACATTTCTTCCCTCTGCAGACACAGAGAAATAAGCTATAGAAGACAAGTGTGAGGGCCAGGCATCACCTCCAGGCTTGGGCTCAGGCTCTCCTTCAGGATGTCTAAATGTCTGGCATCAAACACGAACTCCAGCGCCTCCTTCCTGTCAGTCAGGGGAAGTGCGGGGCTAAGCGTGTGGACGAGCAGGCGGCCAATTTGCACGCGGAAAGTGTCCCGACACGACCATAAGATCCTTCTCCACTGATGATGCGGAGCGCCCCCTCGTCCAGTGCTGCCCTGTGGGGTCATAACCACTGAAATTAGCCCCTCGTGATGCGACAGTAGACAAAGGTCAAAAACACATCCCCGTAGTGGACGTCTCCTCACCAGACTGGTTTTGATCCCATCCATCATGAGTTTAAGCACGGCCTTCTGAAAGCTCTTTTTACTTGCAGGTGGCAGATTAAAGGGTCCTGGAGAGTGAGGGACGGAGGCAGAGCCACTCTCATGCG
>NC_042288.1:16025818-16063318 GCF_901000725.2 Takifugu rubripes
AGTTTTTAATGAGCAAGTATGTAAGAGTTGTGTCATTAATTACCTTCATGAGGAGCATCGGTGAAGACGGTTGGCGAGAGGGACGCCACGGAGCTGCAGGGGGACTTGCCTCCGCTGCTGGGATGTCTCAGGTACATGATGGACTGCACTTTCTCCTGGTGCAGCTTCCCATCTACAAATAAGATCAGTTCAAGTCACATGTTAACAAGCTGCTTTCTGATTAACAACCGTTCTGCCTCCTCACCAGTGTGCAGTGAGAAGTAGAAGCTGGCTGGAGTGTGGCAGACGTAGGTGTTGGTGGGGGGGTGAACAGCCAGCAGGAAGCTGGAGATCAGCTTCAGCAGCTCCAAGTCTGGCGGAGAGCCGAGCACCTCCTGGATGATCCTGACAAACGACAGGCACACTTCCTGTGGGATGGCAGTCAGATGTTCGTCCCGATGCTCCTTGAGACAAACAAAAGACATTTGGTCTCTGAGGAGTCAACCTGTTGTTTCTATCACCTTGAAGGTGTTGAAGTACCTGCAAAACCTGGCAGGTGAGCAGGAAGCGATGCACGATTTCAGCTTTGAGGAACTGACGGATGTTGAAGACCTGATGAGGGTGGTGGACCCTGATTAGGACCTCTAAAGCAGTAAGAAGGGTTTCCCACACTCGGCACTGTCAGGAGAGGAACAGGTGAGTGACCTGATAGAAAGGTTATAGTTGTCCCCCCAGCAAAGGAAACACTGCTGCTCCACATGCTGAACTTACTAGTTCATCATTTCTCCGTCATTAACAGAGTCAGTGTTTTCTTTCTTTTTTCCCAACATTAAATCAAGGTGAAAATGAGCATAAGCTCATTTGCTTCTTTAGAAAACTGCTGATGTTCAAAGAAATGTGGAGACAAAATGAAATTCCACGAGGTGGAAAGTTACTCTGGAGGTTAATGAATTTATCATCAGCTCATCGTTGATGACAGCCAGAAATCAAAGGGTGCAAACGCTTTCTTTAATCCTGATTAAAGCAGGTTAAGAATCAATCGATTCTACAGGTCGAACATCTTAAGTGACCTAATAAAGTTAACGACGTTAACACATTGTTTTAATTAGTGCACTTGAGTGGAAAGAATGCAGTGTGCAGATGTCATCCATGCTGCCCCCCCCCACAGTGAGAGCCTGCTGGGTTCACCTCAGCCTTGGCCCAAATCTTCCAGTCCAACAGCACATCTGAGAGGAGCCGGACATCCTGCACCACAGCCACAGAGTCGGTGTCCAGGCGGAACTGCCCGTCGTCCCCGAGCACGAGGACGGGTCTGCTGCAGCATCCGTCCAGAAGAGTCTCCAAAGACAGAGCAGGGCCGAATGGTGAGAGCGAGCGTTGCTACGGTGTTGCTACGTAGCAACAGTGGTGATGATCACTTTACTATCACCACCACTGTTGCTACGGGTTCACTGGTGATAGTAAAGTGATCATCACTGTTGCTACGGGTTCACTGGTGATAGTAAAGTGATCACCACCAGCGTTGCTACGGGTTCACTGGTGATAGTAAAGTGATCATCACCACTGTTGCTAAGGGTTCACTGGTGATAGTAAAGTGATCATCACCACTGTTGCTACGGGTTCACTGGTGATAGTAAAGTGATCATCACCAGCGTTGCTACGGGTTCACTGGTGATAGTAAAGTGATCACCACCACTGTTGCTACGGGTTCACTGGTGATAGTAAAGTGATCATCACTGTTGCTACGGGTTCACTGGTGATAGTAAAGTGATCATCATCACTGTTGCTACGGGTTCACTGGTGATAGTAAAGTGATCATCACTGTTGCTATGGGTTCACTGGTGATAGTAAAGTGATCATCACTGTTGCTACGGGTTCACTGGTGATAGTAAAGTGATCACCACTGTTGCTACGGGTTCACTGGTGATAGTAAAGTGATCACCACCACTGTTGCTACGGGTTCACTGGTGATAGTAAAGTGATCATCACTGTTGCTACGGGTTCACTGGTGATAGTAAAGTGATCACCACTGTTGCTACGGGTTCACTGGTGATAGTAAAGTGATCATCACTGTTGCTACGGGTTCACTGGTGATAGTAAAGTGATCACCACCACTGTCGCTACGGGTTCACTGGTGATAGTAAAGTGATCACCACCACTGTTGCTACGGGTTCACTGGTGATAGTAAAGTGATCATCACTGTTGCTACGGGTTCACTGGTGATAGTAAAGTGATCATCACTGTTGCTACGGGTTCACTGGTGATAGTAAAGTGATCATCACCAGTGTTGCTACGGGTTCACTGGTGATAGTAAAGTGATCATCACTGTTGCTATGGGTTCACTGGTGATAGTAAAGTGATCACCACTGTTGCTACGGGTTCACTGGTGATAGTAAAGTGATCATCATCACTGTTGCTACGGGTTCACTGGTGATAGTAAAGTGATCACCACTGTTGCTACGGGTTCACTGGTGATAGTAAAGTGATCACCACTGTTGCTACGGGTTCACTGGTGATAGTAAAGTGATCACCAGTGTTGCTACGGGTTCACTGGTGATAGTAAAGTGATCACCACCTCTTGTCTAGGGCAGAACTCGACGGTAGGAGGGCAGAAGGTTAAAGGTGCGACTCACTTTCAACACATGAAATCCCACAATGCACTTGGACTTGATGAGGACCTGGTGAATCATGGAGTAACCGTGATAACAGTCCATTTCCTGGATGCGGTGCTGGTTGAATTTGGCCAAAGATAACAGCACCTGCAGGGCCAGAGCCTGGGTCCTCTCACAGTCGCTCAACTCCACCGTCTGAAGAGCAGGAACAGCGAGACATGAGTGCCCCCTAACCCTGACAACACACTCTGTTCCTTCATTAGGCAACACCTTTCTAGGAATATGTTTCTTGTCCTCTCATACTTACGACACATACTTGTGTAGTTTAATGTCAAAACCAGATTACACACAGTTTCATACATATTTATCTGACATGACGTTTGTGCTTCACTCTAGACGGACCGATTTAGTCCAAGCCTCAATTGAGCCACAACAGAATTCCCTTCATCCTACCCTTGCATAGAGGAAAACAAACGTTCCCAATCCTCCGATCTTGTGCAGGACACTCTGCAGGCCTTGAGTTTCTGTTGGCAGCAGAGCCCTCAGAGCACTGGGCTCCAGGGAAAGACTCTGCACCTCTTTGGAGCTGAACGGCCGCTGGGTGACCACAGTCTTGGCTTGGCCCTTCAGTCTGATCACGGGCTCGTAGATGGTGTAGACTCTGGGATTGCTGGGGGCATACACCACTGCCAGGCTCTCCTGCACAGGAACAAAACTCACATTTTCTAGGGGCACTTGTCTTCCTGTGACTTCTTACTTATTCTTCTAGTTGAACAGTTCTAGTATAAAAGAGCTGCTATTTGGGGAGTATAATGATACACATAAAGATGTTTTTTTTAAAAGCAGCAGCAATGTTATCAATATGTTGATTAGTATTTAATGGGACAAAAACTATTACTAACTTTGGGAAATAGCTTCAGCTTTAATGTAACCATTTCTCATTAATGAAAGTTAATTGGAACAACACATTAATCATCCAGCGTGAAATGAAACAATAAACGGACGTCCAACAGACTTGTACTTGTGAATAACAAAGACACAAACGCAGCCTTTAACACGCACACATGCTGAGAGAAATGCACCATCAACAGGAGTGATAACACATGTTTGTATCAACGTGTCTTTGATGCTTTGTAACATATTTTGATTCAAAACTGAAAATCCAATTAAGTCAAATGAAGTTAATAAAAAAGCTGACTTACAACCAGAGCTGCTGTGTCTAAATCTTTGTTCTTTAGGAAAAGATCTCGGACGTGCTCCGACCTCAGGGAGTCTTCAGTCACAAACTTGGTGAAGATTCCGCTGGGTTTCCCATATTTGCAGGGCATAATGGATGTCAGATCAGGCCCGCTGGTGTACAAATACAGGGCCTCCTCGGTTCCGATTCTAGATCCTAAAAAGATGTAACTTGTGTTAAATACTCACCTAAAATCCTTACCTTCCTGTCAATAACCATTACTTTGATACACAACATTTAACTGTGGCTCAGAAATATTAAAAAATAACTGTAATTATAATTTAAGTGTAACACTCGATGAGTTAAGTTGTGTGTAAATTACTTTTACTATAACTTGAAAACCATGCAGTGTGAGTGAGGCTCCTATTTTTATTCCTGTTAGGATCTCTAATAAAACGGTAGCTGGAGGGAACAAGCCACGGTTTGGCTGTGACATCAGCTGAGCTCACAGGCTGAGATCACAAGGAGGCCAGCAGCCGTTCTCAGAACAACAGGAGCCTTCTGTAACATTCTGATGGGGATTCTCAGGCTCTGCATCACCCACACAGTCCAGGACTATTAAACAGGGAACCAGTGAGGGCCAGAAGATTAACGTCGCCATGTTAGTAGTGCCATAGCTTCAATCTCAGACGCCCTGTACGGCTAACCTGACTTGAGAAGTTTCCTATGCTCAGATAGAAAGGAGGTGGAAGCCCTACCATTGAAGAGCAGCACAGTGCCCATGCTCCAGCATTTGCCCTCCTTCATCAGCTCCCCTGAAGTTTGCATGCAGTGACCCAGCATGCAAAAGGTTTTGTTACTGTCAGACGACAGACTGGACTTTCTCGGCAGAGAGTAGACCAATGATACTTCACATTTCCTAACACGGAGAAGGTTGGTGAAGGTTATTGGTCATTGATTGTATAGATATGTTTTCTTCCGTTTCCTGAGCTGCGTACCTGATGCCACACACCCACACAACAACGCGGCCAAGGGTGTTCTTCTTGCCCTCTGGCTGCTGGGTGTAGGTAAGACCCATGTGCTGCCACTGGCCTGGTTTGAGTAGTTTGACACCAGATTCTGCCTGGGCCAAAAGCCCTGCTTTGACTTCATCATTCGGGTCGATACAAATCCTGAAGCACAAAGGAAAGCAGCAATTAAAAGTCCAGAGATGTGTACTAACCCTTTCCTTGAGATTATCTTGCTGAGAATCACCTGAATGTGAGGGAACCTGTGGAGAAGTCTGCCCACACCTGGAACATCAGTGCCTTGGAGCCCATGGACAGGATGTGACTGAGGCCCTCCTCCACCTGCCTTGGCCCAGCCTGAGCACAGCCATGGTGAGGCTGGGCGGCCGGAGGGTTTCTTTCTTCTGGTGGACAACAACCAAATCATCTCAACCATGCTTTCATATTCATGTCATCAAAGTTGAGTGTCTCACCTTTGCTTTTGTCTCTGTCCTGCTCCGCCACCCTCAGCCACATAGAAACACTGAAGCCGTTGGCCATGTGGGGCCAACAGTTCTGTCCCACTAAAGGCAGATGGAGGGGCGCAGCATGCCAAGGAGAAAAGCACATGTGGCTTGGTCGACGCTCGCCATCGCCTTCTCCCCGCCCAGGAGACAGCATTCCCTTCCACAGAAGACTGACATTTTTCCCCCCCGTGGAGCCATTTTGTCTAAAGCTGGCAGACACCGAGCCGGGTGTGGCACCAAGTATTACCGGGAAGGTCAGCAGGTGGAGGGGTTCCAGATTCATGTTGGCCTCTACGATAAGTTGAATGCCTTTCAGCAAGACATCCTGTGAAGGAAGAAAAGATAATCATCCGTTTGATTTAACCGTGATGAATCTGAAGATGTGACCCATTAATGGTAAATGTTTCAACCAAGACATTAAACACAAAGTTACCGATACAACAAGCTTCCATAGGATGCAGAGGTCACATGTCATTACGCTCTCATGGCTAAAAATAATGGGACGCTTTTGTCGTCGAGACAGGTTAATAATGTCTGCTCTCAATTGCAGTGAATCGCAGGCCTCTGGTGAAAGGTTGCAACATGTTTGACACACACTAGTGTTAATTGCACAGAGGCGCGGGACCAAAGGGAGTTGAGTGGAGTTGTGTGTGCAGACAGGGCGACAGGAAAGGCGTCGTGCTCCACAGCTGAAAGGTTCGGGTTGTGAGAACAAGCTCTCAGCACGACACCCTCAATATAAACTGACAGGGCAGAACTGATGAGTGGCAGCTCTATTTACAGTTGGTGGGGTCTTCTCCAGGAAAAGGCGAATCAACAGAGCCAGTTCCTCCGCTGTGATTCTCTGGCTCACCATGGCAACCAGCAGCTCAACTAGCACAGTCTGACAATCTGAAAGCAGCACAAGAAAGACACAAATGAAAAAGGTTTCATTACACACAAAAGAACATAATTGGCCTCATTTGCTTTCTGCGCCTAACAAATCACCGTTCACAGCAATAACAACAATGCTGGTTGTGTCTTTATATGTCCAATAACAAAAACCACAAAAAGAACTTGAACTAACCTAACTAGTCTTTTTCCCGAGGAAACTAATATTAAAAGTATGAGTATACCATGGTACCTCTGACGACTGAGTTGGAGACAAAACCGCAGCAAAGAACTTAAAAACCAAGTCAGTCTTGAATTATGTCTGTCGAATGTGTGTTGAATGGGAGGAAATACCAAACCTGTGAAGGAAGGGTCCGTTTGGCTGAGAATGTCGTGAAAGCCAGACAAGATAGTTTTAACTCCTCCCTGCAAGAACCATAACATCAGTCACTGAAGATCAGAGCATTTACTGAAGACAAATGAGTATTAATGACTACAAAGTCCCATTAACCTGACCTGGTTGTAGAGCAGCGTAGCATTACGCTGGTTGGCTTGTACTGCTCCCAGCAGGCTGTGGAACACGTGATTCAGAACCTCCAGGTCTGGCGAGCCAGTGGTGAGGAGATGCAACTGCATGGTGCAGATCTCTGGGAAGAGCAGCACACCCAGCCTGGACCCATCACCCGCTAGCACAAAGCTACGCAGCGCAGCAAAATCTGCTTTTGCACCTACGGGAACAAGCACACGCAGGAGAACCGAGATAAACATCTGTCGGAGGGGAAGTGCCTGCTGCCAGATGGACCGACAGCCTCTGTGTCCATGTTAGAGCAGCTCTGAGAATGAATGTGCACCAAACATGCACAGCAGCACGATGAGTCCCCGCATGATTTACAGGAGAGCAGCCCAGCGCGCCGTCATGTGACTTCCAGGACCTCATTTTAGAAACCTTCTTCCTGCATGTGCACAGCATCAGTTTCCCTCTGCAGAACGTTCAGCCACAGATGCACAGTAAATACACCAACCTCTCGTCCCAACAGCCCATCGTGTCTTCGCATTCGTTTGGGCCAAACAACAATTTCATGCAATTTATTTGTTGTAACGGTAAAAAGGAAACGTAGTGTTTGAATCACCAGTCGTCAGAATTAACTGAATGATAAAGAGTCAAACCCAGAAACTGCACTAAATTCTAATGAAACAAAGGCACGAGGAAATGGACGAACTCTAAAGGTCTTTAATGCACACAAAGGCTCCATTCCTGGCGCTACAGAAACCAAGATCCTCAGTATTACCGGCAGGACAAAAAGAATTTGAGAAGAACTAATTGCTGAAAAATGTAATATTCAAAGTGTGTTGTTGTTTTTCCAATATATATATTTTAGAGAAGTAGGTCAGCATTAAAGGGCGAGAGTTTTCCAGGATGCTGGAGGCATCTCCAGTTGGTGATCATTGTAAACACACTCAGGTCCAGCTCAGGAGAGCACCCAATAAAAAGTGCCTCTGTTCTGGAAGGTTGAAAAGGAGTGAAGTGAATTTAGGCCTGTTGTGAACCTGAGCAGAGAGGGGGCACATAAGAGGCTTGTTTTTGCCCCGGAGAATGTGGAGAATGATAACAATGTGTTTAATGTAGCATTTTAAAGCGTGATCCCTAAAAGGTTCACAAGCGTATTGCATTACAGCTTCTGAGAAGCAGCTATTGATGAAAGAACCTTTTTTTTACATGAGCACCAACAGATTTTCCAGGATCCTAAAGTTTCCTCTGGTCCACTGTTGGCAGGGTTCCTGCTGCAGCTTAAGACCTGAAAAGATTATGTAAATTCCTGACAGCATAGTGAAATGAGCACGGGATTTCACACCGCTGCAGATCCTCCGCTGGCTCGCCAGTGTCGAACGACATATATAATATGTGGAAGCCCAAAGTTGCAGGTGATCAAGAAGATATCGAGTCTATTCAGGCTTTCAGAAGCACTCAGGACTGCAGCATTTTCTGTGAGATGAGGAATGTGCGTGTATATTTAGGCCTAAATATCGTCCCAGAGCCGACGCTGATGGCAGGCGCTGTGGGAGAAGGCTACCAGTTACCAGGTATGAGTGTGGGCCTAATTAATGCCACCTTTGGTGGACACTCATTAGCAGCAGTAACACATGGTGGCTAAGACTGAGGGAGCAGAGCAGCATAAAAGTCAATAAACGCCATTTTCAGAAGAGTTGTACAGGATCCTGAGGGGAGCGAGCGTATCTAATCAGCTGTGTGCAGGGTGACACATGTTCTCTCTGCGTGGACCTACCTTCTTCCTGCTTGGCCATGTCTCCAGGGTTGCTTTCGCTGTCAGCGTCGTAGCCCTCCTCCTCCCCCAGGGGCTTGTTGCCACAGCTCTGGGCCTCATCGACTTCCTCAGACAGATCTCCTGCTTGGACCGCCCCCTCTGCAAGAACCTGGGGCTTCTGACAACAAGCAAGAGAGACAGAAAACGTACAACGTCTCCAAAATTAGTCTTACTAGTCGGGACCAAATACAATATGGGTCAAACATTTCACAGTTGCATTAACAAATTCTGTTTTCGAAGCCTAAAAATGCTTCTCAACTCAAAATGATGCCGGAGTTTAACAAGCAGGACACGCAGCATTCTTCCACTCCGATCTTCAGTAAACTAAAAACATCTTGAGAATGGGGGGGGGGGGGGGGGGGATTTTGGTCATAAGACAAACATCAGCTGACTTGGACTCACAGCCCAGTTCCTCCACGTGCACGGCCAGTCATCGCACGTACACACTCAAGTGAAGGGTCGCTGCACTCACACACACTGACCATTGCATCTAAGCAGCTTTGATGTTCAATGAGAGGGAACTCATTTGATCCTTCACTGGACAAACGTTGTCGAAGGGTTCCTGTAATTATGCAGTAACATCAAACTCTGCCTAACTCACTGGGAAACAACTCAGCAGTTAGAAAACAGGGAAATCTCTTATATAAAACCCAAATCCTGCGCAGCAGCAGGATTATTCAAGATCAACATTTTCCTTTAACGGGACAGAACTAATCTACGACATAAACCCAAGTTAAATGTTTATAACAGTTTGGGGAAAGAATGAATGTGTAGATACAACGTGGTGCGCTGTGGTTGCACAACAATGATGCAAAGATTCTGGCCGTCACTGAACAGAGCCGGGACTATTTAGGCCCGCGGTGTTGGACACCACACGGCTACTACGCAACAGGGCTGATTTCTGATGGTGTTTGGCAGCAACACTCTTGTATGATTCTACCTTTAATGACACCCAATCAGTGATAAACACTATCAAACGATTGGCTATTTGATGCTGATGCAACAAGGGATACGAATCCCGACAGTCCCAGGTCATTACTAAGTCCGGAATCTCAGGAGGGATTGAAAAAGCCAATTTAAGCTCATTATTTTTTAATTCTGTGCTCTTTGTTTTTCCTCTTGCGTATCATCCTCTTGGCCTTTTGAACCTTGACCTGATGAAACTATTGTGTTTTTAACTGTAAATCTGGCACTGACTCACAGCAACTGTGTGAGCTCCATGAAGACGTCAGAGCTGATGGAGCCCCTCCTGAAGAGGAGGTGGACCTCTCCAACAGTCAGCCAGAGCTGATGGAGCCTCCTCCTGAAGAGGAGGTGGACCTCTCCAACAGTCAGCCAGAGCTGATGGAGCCCCTCCTGAAGAGGAGGTGGACCTCTCCAACAGTCAGCCAGAGCTGATGGAGCCCCTCCTGAAGAGGAGGTGGACCTCTCCAACAGTCAGCCAGAGCTGATGGAGCCTCCTCCTGAAGAGGAGGTGGACCTCTCCAACAGTCAGCCAGAGCTGATGGAGCCTCCTCCTGAGGAGGAGGTGGACCTCTCCAACAGTCAGCCAGAGCTGATGGAGCCTCCTCCTGAGGAGGAGGTGGACCTCTCCAACAGTCAGCCAGAGCTGATGGAGCCCCTCCTGAAGAGGAGGTGGACCTCTCCAACAGTCAGCCAGAGCTGATGGAGCCTCCTCCTGAGGAGCCCCCTCCTGAGGAGGAGGTGGACCTCTCCAACAGTCAGCCAGAGCTGATGGAGCCTCCTGGGTGAAACGTCTTCATGGAACTCAAACAGTCCAGTTGCTGTGATTCAACTACCTGAATGACCTGAATGACCTGAATGACCTGAATGACCTGAATGACCTTCACACACATACCAACGGTGAAGACGAGCGTTTCAGCTGAACCCAGACTCACCCTCTCTGGTTTCTCCTCAGGGGCATCAGGACTGGATGAGGCCTGGGCCAAGGCCACCCTCAGGAGGGAGTCAAACAGAGGAATGGCCAAGTCAGAGTTCACGACTCCTGAACAAGAGAGCTGGTCTCTCACCTCGAGCAGAGTCTCTTCCACAGACTGGAGCTGTAACGGAGATGAGGAAACACCAATTGGTAGTTTTCTGCTGTTTGGGTGTAAGTCAATCGCCATGATTCCAAAGCAAATACCTGACAGGAGAGCTCAGGCTCAGTCTTCTGGAAGGTTGAGTTTGAACTGTGCAGACAAATTGCAAGTAAAGCTTCAAGGAGACGAATACTTTGCAGCTGCCACTCTTCCTCCAGTTTCCTTTCTGGATCTTTGGACTTGGTGTCAGCCAGCCCAGCTGATTCAGAACATGTCTCCTCCTGTTCTGGTTCCACAGCCAGGCCAGTCGACTCGGGGCTACATTTGGGCTTACCCTCCCTCCTCTTCTTTGGTTTTCCATCCTTGGACTTGCAAGAAAGTTTCTGAATAACCATGGTCATCAGGCGCAAGCAGACGTCCAGCCCTCCCAGTTTGAAGAACTGCCTCTGAAACAGAGGGCTGCTCAGGTAAATCCACTGGCACACGGTCCACACATCTGCAGCACGTCGGGTCTGCTCCTTAGAGGGCAGAACGATGCTGTCTGGGGACAGGTAAGGCAGTCGGCCACCGAGCGGCTCGCTGGCTGTACTGTCATAACCAGAGGTGTCCTCAGAGTCATTGGCGGAGTCTCGGTCAGAATCTCCCTCTTTACTAACACAGAGAAAGGCCACACACAAGAAGAGGTTGATAACATGGAGGTGGGTCTCTGCTTGGCTCCGTCCTCCTGCTCCTCCTCCTCCTCCTCCTCCTCCGCGCTCTTGCTCACTCCGGTTCTTATAACATGGATATTTCTCCTTTAGACCTTCATAGAATTTAGAGAGACTTTGTGGGCCCTCTCCCGCCCCTTGATATCTCAGTTCCTCAGCTAGGCCCAGGATGGCCTCCCTTTCTTCAGCATCCGTGCTCTGAAGCTCCTGAAGCATCCCACCCATCTGATATAGTCCAGATCCAATTATCAGAGTCTCAAACACTTTCAGTGCCAAAGACCGTGTCTGGTCCAGGTAGACAAGCTCGGTCACTTGGTTGAGCCCGTTACAACTAAGAAAAAGGTCTCTGATCACTCTGTAATAGAATAAAATGAAATTGAAAACAACTCGGACATTTTACTCTTTAAACCAACTTCACATCACACTGCAGAACAAACAACCTACCTTGATTTGAGAAGAGAAGGTAACGTCTGTAGGTAGATGAGTAGGATGTCGACAGGCAGGCATCGTGTGTGATAGCTGCAGACCTGGGTACACACAGCAGAGACCCCCAGCTGCTGAGCATGGTGGGCCAGCTCCACCCCTCTCTGCAGGACAGGGTTGAGGATGTGTGTGTAGAGCTGCCACTGCACGACTGCATTCCCCCGCAGGGTCAAGTGGCACACGTGGCCGGCTATCTGCTGGCTCAGCTGCCAGTCCTCTCCAAAAACAAGCTGCTGGTAGGCCTCTAGAGCATCCCACTTCCACAGCATGTCCTCCGCACCCCCTCCACTTGGCAGGATACCTTGGGAGCGGTAGCACAGAGTGGAAGAGACTGATAACGTATGTCCCTGCTGCAGCGTCTCTTCCAGGCCTAGAAGCTGACTACTGTCCAGAGTGCAGATGTTACAAGAGGCGAGCTTGGCTTTCTCTGATGGCTGCCCTCCACCAAGCTGCTCCAGGATCAGTCTGCCCAGGACGCTGAGAACGTTCGCCTGATAAGCTCGGAGGGCCGGAGCTTGGAAAGCATGCAGCAGGGGGCCTATGACTGAGCGAGGGTCCATACAACAACAAATGCCTACAGCCTGCACTCCAGCCAGCACTTGTAACACAGCCGGACCACTCGGAGAAAGTCTCTGCAAGAGTCTCAAACACTGGTGGGCGCAG
Source organism: Takifugu rubripes (assembly GCF_901000725.2). Classification (NCBI taxonomy): domain Eukaryota; kingdom Metazoa; phylum Chordata; class Actinopteri; order Tetraodontiformes; family Tetraodontidae; genus Takifugu; species Takifugu rubripes. The sequence continues at coordinate 16,038,186 of NC_042288.1, forward strand.
GCAGCCAAGCAGCAGCAGCGCTCGGGGTAGCGCGCCGCGTAGCCCTCCGACTCTCCTTTGCCGTCTCCATCTTCTTCAAAGGGGTTCCGTCTGGCCGCCTGCTTGAAAGCAGAGACGGGCAAACCTGACAGGTCTCTGTGATGATGCAAGAAATGAGAATATTCACAGCGACGGTGGCGGCGGCGCGCACACACAGACTGATGCAGCTGTTCGGACTTTGCCTTCTTGATAGCGCTGGTGATCTTGAAGACTCCAGCGATGAGCCCTCGCAGCCTCTCTGTTGCTTCCCCGACTATTTCTGTATCTGTGGCTCTGCTGAGTCCCTCCAGCCGCAGCACCGTGGTCTCAAACAAGTCCAGGCCGCAGTGCTGCACGAACTCGTGGATCAGCTCCAGTGCTTGGCTAAAGAAAAAGGGATTTGATGTTGAAGCCTGCAGACAGCTCAGAAGAACTTGCAGGACTCCGTCGAGAAGCTCTGGCAGCAGCAGAGCCCTGTGACGATGCCGAGAGAAGGAAAATTCTTCCTGAACCTCCTGTAGAGTCTTCTTGAGTCGTGGGGCAAAAGGATTTGTCTGTCTGTCCAAGCAGCTCCGGATTCTGAGGGTGGCTCGCAACAGGTCTGTCAAGCTGCGTCTCAGGCTGTCGGAGAGCGTTTCACTTTGACTGATATCTACGGACATCAAGTGCAGGATGGTGCGTAGGAGCATCCTTTGGATAAGAGCGATGGGCTCTTCACCCCAGCCCCTAGCCACCTCTTCTATGCCTGCTCCACCACCGCTGCCCCCCCCCTGGAGCGCAACACTCCCCGAACTCAGCCAGGATCTCAGTGAGGGTCGGAACCACGCTCACTGCCAGGCCAGGGTTGTGGTTGAGGTTCAAATCAAACTTACAAACCTTCTCTAACAATGACAGTATGACGTGGCAGAGGTCAAAGGGGGAGTTCTCCATGCGGTTGAAAATTGAAACAGCAGCCGGGTCCGTCAGGGTCTCCACATCCATCATCAGAGGCCCGGGGGCCCGGGGGTGCAGGTGTGGCGCGCTCATGGTGTCTGCAGGGACGGTGGTTGACGTTGCCACGAAGGGTTCTGGACGATGATGCTGACAGCTCACCCGGACGGTGGAACCACGCGTCCTACGGCCACTTCCACTCCCATGGCCAGCAGCAGCTTTGCAGTCCGGGTTTTCCTCTGAATCCGAAGTGGAGACCTGGGACTTGCGGGCATCCTTTACAGAATATTTCTGTGCTGTCCTACGAGACTGCCTCGACTTCCAGGTGCCGCTGCCAAAACGGGACCTCTTGCTGGAGTTCAGTTCATCTGCTGCGGGCTTCTTTCCCTCCCTGAGAGGGCTGTTCTTCACATCTCTTCGCAAGAAGACTTCCAGAAGCGACGGCAGGGTGAAATCTGTCACCAGCAAAAACGCAGAACTGTATTTTACATCGACTTTGTAATTAGTTTCAGCTCATGTGAAAGTGTTCAGCTCTCTGATCAGACTGTTATTTATCTGTTAATTGGATGCTATAAAAAGGTGATGGAATTGTTCTAATAACAGTCATTTTAATGACGGCACTAAACCTGTTGAAAGTCATAAATAACAAAAAAAGCAGCTCCACGTCAGCCTCCATTCTATGTTTGCACACACAAAGAGTGACGAGGAATTCATTAAAGTAAAAATCTCAAGAGTCCTCGTTACAGAGGATCAACACTCAGGCACTAAATACCAGCGACATCCCGAGGTCATCTAACCTCTGCAGCTACCCGTCTCTTCCTTATTTAGCTCACAATTCGGCCTAAAAGTATCAGAAATCTCAAAAAGTGTAACATTTTGTCAGATAAGTCACAAGCATGGCTGAAAATAAAAAGGACTCATGAGACAGGAACATCACAGATGTCAGCTCAGATAAAATGAATGTGCTGATATAAGTGCCTCCTGAAGCACCAGGGCTGAAGCTGAATCATTGCTAATCATAACAACAATAAGATCTGAAGCCAAGGGAGACTGCAAATATACAAATAGATATACAACAAAATGGAGAACTGAAATGATGCATGAGCCAAACAACAGACGGCAGATTCAAATGCTGTGGTGTGGTTCATGTACCCACCTGGGGCTTTTTCCTCCCGTACGGGGATTTTCCAGACCAGTGGGAGCAAAGACAGAAGCAGAGTGAGCAGCTCCTCCCGACAGGTCAGTTCCTGGGAGTGCAGTAAAGCACAATGTTGGTACCCTAAACGCTTCCCTACGGACTCACAGGAATGTCACACCCAGACACTCCCATCAAACAAGCATCTGCCCTGCCCCCCCCCCCCATCTAACAGGGAAAAGATTCCCCTTTTGGATTTGTTTGAGTTCTCTGGTGTTATTTATATGTAAATTAAGAACAAATAACAGACACTTTATCATTAGCTCTATTAAAAAGAACCAACTAGCAGATTTATTTGACATTTTTTGCCATCTTCTATTTTACCTCCAACAGTCTCCATCACGTCACATTTGCCTTCTAAACTGCGTTAAACTGACCAAGGCCAGGTGAAAAATGGATTTGCTGCTGGCGTAAATAGAGCACAATGATTCTAATTTTTTTTTTTTTTAAAGGTTTAAAAAGCAAAGGGTCTGAATGGTTTTCAGGCTTTGCCTTCAGAAACACTTTGGTCCCAAATGGTCAGAGAACAGTAAGCTTGTTCTACTTCAGAGGCCGGACTGGACGGTATCAGATATAGATCAGATATCTGAGGTTTCCGGGAGGTCTCCATCCCATCATGGAAACCTCCCTGGGCCAATTCAAAAAGGTAACAGCAGTCATAAATGGAATTGCACCAATATACTTAATGGATCTGAGACCTGCAGAGCCTCACCTGGTCAATAATTGAATCCAGGGTGCTAAGTAAGAGGAAGCCCCGCCCCCTGACCAGGTACTCTCCCAGTGCCACCATGTGACTCTCCTCCTCGTCTTCCTCCCGGGTCTCTGCTCTCTGGGCCACCGCGCTGCATAGCTGATGCACGTCTGTCAGGAACTCCCTGGCCAGAGTGTTGCTGGCCCCACTCATGTCGGAGCTGCAAGAGAAGCCACAAAGCTCATGGAATCCCACAGAAGAGCAGTGTGTGCGTCACTGTTGTGTTACCCAACACAGCTGAATGGGTGGGCAGCAGCCTCCTAAAGACGATTAAAACATCCTCCAAGCATTTGTCTGCCTATTGAAGCAGAAGCTAACGTGCAAAACCTGTGCCTGAAAATGATAAAAGGCTTCATGAAATTCATGTACAAGTCTGATTTTATTAATGCTAATTCAGGCAGGCTACGCAAACACATGCATGAAGTGTTGCATTTAATTTAAACTCACTAAAGGGTGTGAGGCCACGTTACTCCCCGACGGTTAAAATGTCTTTTCGCCTAAACGAGGGGCAGATCTTCCATTCAGATTTAAAGTCACAGGGGGAATGAAGCGGCGCCTGGGGGCAGGTCCCTGCAGGCTACGGTGGAAATGACCCGGTGCCACTGCCCCCCCCCCCCCTCGAGGAAAACGCCTCATTGCTCGCTCACACACTCACAAAACGGTGGAGCGAGAAGCTTTCAGAGCCAGTCGCCACAAACTGTGAATACTTCCAAATTTGCTGTGAAGCGGCGCCTCTGTGGAGGAGCAGCATGTGAACAGAGTAGATGTTCTCCTCTTACCAGTTGCCCGTGGCCCCAACGCTGTCCTTCCCGTCATCTTTCTCCAAGCAGGAGTGCAGCGCTGCTGGCCCTAACTGCATACTTCCTCCTCAGCCTCTGACTGAATTTTCTGTTCTGCCTCACAAATTCCATTAAATTGGAATTTCAAATGGAAGCTTTCCAGATTCGTAGCAGATCAGCGTATCACATGAAAGCATGTGATGTCACATGTTGAGGGGATTGGCCTTCGGAGTGGTGACAAGCCCCCAGTGCCCTGCAGAATAGCTCCATGTCTGACCACAGATGTGCCTTTGTATGCTGCACCAGTGTGGTTGGTATTAAAGCAGCTGGAGGCAGAGCCCCCTCCAGAGCATCCCTCCTATTGAGGAAACATTCACCGTTCGGCATGTTTGCCCCCATGTCTTCAGGGTGGCCTGCAGACCTCATGTGTTGCATATGCAGCAGTTCTCCATTAATACTTCCTCTCCTCTCCTCTCCTATTGTTTAATTCACTTTGTATCAATTTAATTTGGGTATTTAGTGTCTTTAGTTAACACAACGCGTCCTGTGAGTTTAAAAAAATCTGGGTATTTAGAAGATCTTAAAATCTCAATTTTCTTTTCTTTAATGGATTATTGTTCTATTTCTATTCCAATTTTCACTATTTTCTATCAACATATGTCTCATAAGTAAAACTGTTTATTATTTAATGATAAATCTATATTTTAAAAACAGATGAAGCCTCACGTACACAGTAGTGAGCTAACTACCCCCAACCCTGGAACACGGTGCACACACGTGGCACTAGAGGGGCTCATCTCTTATCACGTTCCACATCTAGATGATGATGATGATGATGATGATGATGATGATGATGATGATGATGATGATAGCGACCATGCAGTTCCAGTGTTGTGGTCAAACCCAGATGGGGATGATGGAACTCACCAGAATCTTAGTGCACCGTCGCTGCTCTGGCTGGGATGATGCTGCACGTAGTGAAACAGACACAGGAAATGTTCCAGGCCCTGAAGGCTGACCTGACAGAAGGAGAGAGAAAAGAGAGAGAAAAGAGAGAGAAAGGAGGGAGAAAAGAGAGAGAAAGGAGAGAGAAAGGAGAGAGAAGGGAGAGAGAAAGGAGAGAGAAAGGAGAGAGAAGGGAGAGAGAAAGGAGGGAGAAAGAGAGAGAAAGGAGAGAGAAGGGAGAGAGAAAGGAGAGAGAAAGAGAGAGAAAGGAGGGAGAAAAGAGAGAGAAAGGAGAGAGAAAGGAGAGAGAAGGGAGAGAGAAAGGAGAGAGAAAAGAGAGAGAAAGGAGGGAGAAAGAGAGAGAAAGGAGAGAGAAAGGAGAGAGAAAGGAGAGAGAAAGGAGGGAGAAAAGAGAGAGAAAGGAGAGAGAAAGGAGGGAGAAAAGAGAGAGAAAGGAGAGAGAAAGGAGGGAGAAAAGAGAGAGAAAGGAGAGAGAAAGGAGAGAGAAGGGAGAGAGAAAGGAGAGAGAAAGGAGAGAGAAGGGAGAGAGAAAGGAGAGAGAAAAGGCAACACTTTTAAATCCCTCTAAATCTTTTTAGAGAGCACTTTCTAACAGTCCAGGAAAGCAACTTTCTCATCATTAAACAGAGTCAGCCTCTCCAACAGTGAGCAGGGCTGGCTGCAGTTCTGCCGGTCCAGGGCCTGGTCCAGTTCCTGGTCCAGTTCCTGGACCGGCAGAACACACCGGAGGACACCGACTCCTCAGCTGACAGGGTTGGGTTGTTCTGTTCTCAGCTTACACCCGCTGAGGACTCTCCAGAAGGGTCGTGTCCATCTTTACAAGCGCCATGATTCAGTGGCACCAGAAGAACTTCCTCTGGAAGACCAGAAGAACTTCCTCTAGAAGACCAGAAGAACTTCCTCTAGAAGACCAGAAGAACTTCCTCTGGAAGACCAGAAGAACTTCCTCTAGAAGACCAGAAGAACTTCCTCTGGAAGACCAGAAGAACTTCCTCTAGAAGACCAGAAGAACGTCCTCTGTCTCCTTCTATTTCTTCGCTGGTGTCAACAGGATGAACACTGCAATGACCATGCGACGTCCATAGTTCACGCTGCTCTAACAGTGCACGAGAGAGCCAGGCAAGCTGAAGGTGTCCATCCCAGTACTGAACTGAGCTCTGCCCTGTGGAACCACTGAAGAAACCATTAATAAAGCTTCATGTGCTGCAACCTTCAGACGTGTGTGGTTCACCAAAGGTGGTGACTACCAACAAAAAGGACTTTTTAACCAGTATATATGGGAGAACTTGGAGTATTTGTAGATTTATTTTGGCTCTCAAAGATCACGGCTCATATTAGCAAAGGCCGTCCTTCAGGGTCGGGTGACCCAACGACCTGGTGCACCGCCAATGGTTCATCTTTATTCTCTCCTCACAATCAATTATTCAGGAGCTGAAGCTTGGTCTCACCTGCAGTTTGAGTGTTTCTGCTGCAGCCCAACACACAGTGGTGATCCAGAACAGGGAACTGTTCCAACTAAATTACACCCAACCGCTTCCCAAAACTCTGAGGATGAGTAAAACTGGGATATAACAGAAGAATCGGGCACTGAATATTCATGGAAGTTTAATCCTAACATCAAAACACCAACAAGGAGTGAAAAAGAGTGAGAAGGTTCACCAGGAGGGGAGGAAACATGAAGACTGAGTGGATCCCTATGAGAGTTCCCTCAGGAGTTCCATCAGGAGTTCCCTCAGGAGTTCCCTCAAGAGATCCCTCAGGAGTTCCCTCAAGAGTTCCCTCAGGAGTTCCCTCAAGAGTTCCCTCAGGAGTTCCCTCAAGAGTTCCCTCAAGATTCCAAGATTTGAGAAACAGAGTTGATTTAAAATGGTTGAGAAGTCTCAGAATGCTGAACTCTTGACGGGTCTTTAACTGTATCCAGGGTAACGCCACATTGCTCTGGGGGGGGGGGACACTGAGTCCACCCTACAGCAGCATTATTGGGAACCACTGACGGGTTTGGACACACTGATCCTGGAACAAATATCTAATCCGGAGGGTAAACGATCGTTTACGAAGAGGAGAAAACAAACAGCCCCAGTGGATCTGAGTGGATCTCTAATGGAGATGCAGTGATTATTTACTATACACCAGCTCATTATAATGGACACGTATGAAGCGCAGCTCAATTCAAGGGTTCTAGTAAAACAACTGTGGAATTCTCATAAAAGTCCACTTCAGCCTAAATGTGGCGGAGGGTTAATGGCAGGAACCACAGGACTTCACCTCTGGGAGGGGTCACCAGAGGGTCAGAGTCACCTCGGGACGTGTGGGCGTGGCTCCCTCAGCTTCCTTCCTGTGTGCACACCCACTAATGTGCACGTACACTGACGCTAAATGACGTCCAGCTATCAGGAGGAAACACTGTGAAACACTTAGACGGGTGAAATACAAAACAAGCAGCAGATCAGGAAACAGGAACAAACACGAGTTTCAGGAACCAAACCATCAGTCAGAAGAGGTTTAGCTGCCAGACTCTCGCTACTGAAACCAACACGAGCATCTCAAATGACGGCCTGTCTTCGTGCTATCAAACCTGCTCCGACCAAACAGGAAGGGGAATTAAGGGAGCTCACCGTCACGCCGCTTTACTGGCACTAGTTACTGAGGCTATAATCCAATACTGCTGCTCGCTTGGCACAGCCCAGCAGGAGTGATCTGATAAGCAGGGCTGCCAGTAGGGCCCCACAAGCAGGGCTGCCAGTAGGGCCCCATAAGCAGGGCTGCCAGTAGGGCCCCATAAGCAGGGCTGCCAGTAGGGCCCCACAAGCAGGGCTGCCAGTAGGGCCCCATAAGCAGGGCTGCCAGTAGGGCCCCATAAGCAGGGCTGCCAGTAGGGCCCCATAAGCAGGGCTGCCAGTAGGGCCCCACAAGCAGGGCTGCCAGTAGGGCCCCACAAGCAGGGCTGCCAGTATGGCCCCACAAGCAGGGCTGCCAGTAGGGCCCCACAAGCAGGGCTGCCAGTAGGGCCCCATAAGCAGGGCTGCCAGTAGGGCCCCATAAGCAGGGCTGCCAGTAGGGCCCCATAAGCAGGGCTGCCAGTAGGGCCCCACAAGCAGGGCTGCCAGTAGGGCCCCATAAGCAGGGCTGCCAGTAGGGCCCCACAAGCAGGGCTGCCAGTAGGGCCCCACAAGCAGGGCTGCCAGTAGGGCCCCATAAGCAGGGCTGCCAGTGCCAGTAGGGCCCCATAAGCAGGGCTGCCAGCAGGGCCCCATAAGCAGGGCTGCCAGTAGGGCCCCACAAGCAGGGCTGCCAGTGCCAGTAGGGCCCCACAAGCAGGGCTGCCAGTGCCAGTAGGGCCCCACAAGCAGGGCTGCCAGTGCCAGTAGGGCCCCATAAGCAGGGCTGCCAGTAGGGCCCCATACAGACCAGAGGAGAGGAGGGACCGATGAATCCAGCTCAGACGCTCGTCATGGAGACGTGGACGAGGTGCAGACATGAGGGCTGCGACCCCAGCGAGGGCTGCTGACATGAGGGCTGCGACCCCAGCGAGGGCTGCGACCCCAGCGAGGGCTGCTGACATTAGGGCTGCGACCCCAGCGAGGGCTGCTGACATTAGGGCTGCGACCCCAGCGAGGGCTGCGACCCCAGCGAGGGCTGCGACCCCAGCGAGGGCTGCTGACATTAGGGCTGCGACCCCAGCGAGGGCTGCGACCCCAGTGAGGGCTGCTGACATTAGGGCTGCGACCCCAGCGAGGGCTGCGACCCCAGCGAGGGCTGCGACCCCAGCGAGGGCTGCGACCCCAGCGAGGGCTGCTGACATTAGGGCTGCGACCCCAGCGAGGGCTGCTGACATGAGGGCTGCGACCCCAGCGAGGGCTGCGACCCCAGCGAGGGCTGCGACCCCAGTGAGGGCTGCGACCCCAGCGAGGGCTGCTGACATGAGGGCTGCGACCCCAGCGAGGGCTGCGACCCCAGTGAGGGCTGCTGACATTAGGGCTGCGACCCCAGCGAGGGCTGCTGTCCTTCTATGCTGATTTATTCTTCCAGTCCTCAATGAATGTGATTGGCATTCGTCCCGGTCCGTCAGGTCAGAGAACGAGCTTGACAAACACAAGCGGGACAAAGGTTCCCCTTGTGGGTGTGATGTGGGTGTGATGTGGGTGTGATGTGGGTGTGATGTGGGTGTGATGTGGGTGTGATGTGTGTCTTTAGCGCAGCCTTTCTGCTCCACCCGACCAGCCGGAGGCCTGAGTCGCCCTCACTCAGCCATTACTCTCCTTTCTTGGCAGAGGCAGCGAAGGCGGCGTGATCCTTCACTCATGGCGGGGGTTGTGGCTGATGGTTACGCAAGGTTGTTTCCTACTTGAGAGCCCCACTGATCTAATTTGATGTTTTGGTGATGAGCATCATGAGGGATCCCTAACGTTCTGCATTTGCTTTCAAACCAGGAGTCAGAGGGCAACGTGCAAATGACTTTACCTTTGCTAAAGGCAGCAGCAACGTGTCCCAGGCATATCGGCGCCTCTGTCCACGCCGAGAGGAACACGCCGGCCTTTATCGCAACACAGGAAATGAAAGCGCATCTCTCCCTGCGTCTTTATTTCCATTAGCGTGATAGCCTGCAAACCTGGACTTGGCCACACATACAGGTGAAACAGGCTCTGCTCTTTCCTGCCCACTGAGCTGATGCACGGTGTTGGCACAGGAGCTCTGACTCGATAACCTACCACTCGGGGCAAAAGGAGCCGAGACGGAGCAACACTTGAGTCTGACTCAACCCCCGACTGGGCCAAATGAATTATTCAAGCACACAGTCAATCATCCAGAACGGCTCAGGGGAGGCTGGGAAGGAGTGTTTGGGTGAAACCCGGGGCAGAAGAAGAACTGCGGATGTGAAACAAGCTCCTGTGGTGAGAGCTGCACTTCCTGAAACAGCATTTGATCAGTCAGGCCAATCACCATGGCCACAGCACTTAAAGGCAACGAAGGAGACGTGACCATCACGACATCGTGACTGGGCCTGACTTCACGGTCCCCAACACTCCGAGTTCACTCCTGGAGAAAAGAGCAGCCAGAGAACCAGAGAACCTGAGCAGAACCTGAGCAGAACCTGAGCAGAACCTGAGCAGAACCTGTCTGCTGTGGTGGCACCTCCTCCACCACCTCGCCTCTGACCCACAGCTCGTTAAACCATAAAATATTAAAATATAAAAGGAGTTCTAACTTAACTTGGTCAATCATTCACACATTCTTCTGCACCTTCCTGACAAATGATTCACTTTGGGGATGAAGCTCAACTGTCGCAGCTTAGTTTCGTTGCTCGTCAAGTTTAATCTCCGGGCTTTTGTGGTTCAGCCACAAAAACAAGCCTTGATAAGAATTCTGGAACGTGTGACCAACATTCAGAGATAATAAAAACCTTCCTAAAGACATTAATTAGTGTAGATGAACACACAGACAAGAGGTCTAGAGCAACAGGAGTGCGTGAGAGGCTGCAGGAATATCCTCATCAATATCTCCCTCATCAATATCTCCCTCATCAATATCTCCCTCATCAATATCTCCCTCATCAATATCTCCCTCATCAATATCTCCCTCATCAATATCCTCCTCATCAATATCTTCCTCATCAATATCTCCCTCATCAATATCTCCCTCATCAATATCTTCCTCATCAATATCTTCCTCATCAATATCTTCCTCATCCTCACAAAGCTAGGTGCTCCTAGAGACTGATTTTCTAGGCGAGTTAAAGGACAGATCTTATTTAAAGGCGACTCCAAGATTCCTCACACAGATTCGGGGCTAAAAAGATCTGGAGCAAAGATATAATCTACTTGACCCCCGAGGGGTCGAGGCCCAAACACCACGATCCGCTTCACTACCTGCTCCAGTGTCATGGTAAATGTAGCCCAGTGTCCTCAGCATAACAATGAACACTTGTCCCCAAGGGAAGCAAGTACACAGGGAAAAGGACGGGTCCAAGTACAGGACCTTGGGCAACTGGTCCCAGTACAGAACCTTGTGGAACTGGTCCAAGTACAGGACCTTGGGGAACTGGTCCCAGTACAGGACCTTGGGGAACTGGTCCCAGTACAGAACCTTGTGGAACTGGTCCAAGTACAGAACCTTGGGCAACTGGTCCCAGTACAGAACCTTGGGCAACTGGTCCAAGTACAGAACCTTGGGCAACTGGTCCAAGTACAGAACCTTGGGGAACTGGTCCCAGTACAGAACCTTGGGGAACTGGTCCCAGTACAGAACCTTGTGGAACTGGTCCCAGTACAGAACCTTGGGCAACTGGTCCAAGTACAGAACCTTGGGGAACTGGTCCCAGTACAGAACCTTGGGGAACTGGTCCAAGTACAGAACCTTGGGGAACTGGTCCAAGTACAGAACCTTGGGGAACTGGTCCCAGTACAGAACCTTGTGGAACTCCATGGCTAACCCTACTGTATGAAGAGGGGGAGAGAGAGAGAGAGGTGGGGGGAGAGAGAGAGGTGGGGGAGAGAGGGGGGGAGGGAGGGAGGGATGGAGAGAGAGGGGGGAGGGAGAGGGAGAGAGAGAGGTGGGGGAGAGAGAGGGAGGGAGAGAGAGGTGGGGGAGAGGGAAAGGGGGATCAAGGGAGAGAGAGAGGGAGGGAGGGAGGGAGGGAGGGAGAGAGAGAGAGGTGGGGGAGAGGGAGAGGGGGATCAAGGGAGAGAGAGAGGGAGGGAGGGAGGGAGAGAGAGAGAGAGAGAGGGGGGGAGGGAGAGACAGAGAGAGAGGTGGGGGAGAGAGAGGGAGGGAGAGAGGGAGAGAGAGAGGTGGGGGAGAGGGAGAGGGGGATCAAGGGAGAGAGAGAGGGAGGGAGAGAGGGAGGGAGGGAGAGAGAGGGGGGAGGGAGAGAGAGAGAGAGGTGGGGGAGAGAGAGAGGGGGATCAAGGGAGAGAGAGAGGGAGGGAGAGAGGGAGGGAGGAGAGAGAGAGGGGGGGGGGGGAGGGAGAGACAGAGAGAGAGGTGGGGGAGAGAGAGGGAGGGAGAGAGGGAGAGAGAGAGAGGTGGGGGGAGAGGGAGATCAAGGGAGAGAGAGAGGGAGGGAGAGAGGGAGGAGGGAGGGGAGAGAGAGAGGGGGGGAGGGAGAGAGAGAGAGAGGTGGGGGAGAGAGAGAGGGGGATCAAGGGAGAGAGAGAGGGAGGGAGAGAGAGGTGGGGGAGGCAGAGAGGGAGGGAGGGGGAAAGAGAGAGAGAGGGATAAAGGGAGAGAGAGAGAGAGAGAGAGAGGGATAAAGGGAGAGAGGGAGGGGGAGGATGCAGGGGGCATCACTCCTATGTCTGATCCTAATCCAAGAATCATGATCCAGCGTCCCCATCCATATACCCCTGTCCAGCGTCCTGTCCAGCGTCCCCATCCATATACCCCTGTCCAGCGTCCTGTCCAGCGTCCCCATCCATATACCCCTGTCCAGCGTCCTGTCCAGCGTCCCCATCCATATACCCCTGTCCAGCGTCCTGTCCAGCGTCCCCATCCATATACCCCTGACAGCGTCCTGTCCAGCGTCCCCATCCATATACCCCTGACAGCGTCCTGTCCAGCGTCCTGTCCAGCATCCCCATCCATATACCCCTGACAGCGTCCTGTCCAGCGTCCCCATCCATATACCCCTGACAGCGTCCTGTCCAGCGTCCCCATCCATATACCCCTGACAGCGTCCTGTCCAGCGTCCCCATCCATATACCCCTGACAGCGTCCTGTCCAGCGTCCCCATCCATATACCTCTGACAGCATCCTGTCCAGCGTCCCCATCCATATACCTCTGACAGCGTCCTGTCCAGCGTCCTGTCCAGCGTCCCCATCCATATACCCCTGACAGCGTCCTGTCCAGCGTCCCCATCCATATACCTCTGACAGCGTCCTGTCCAGCGTCCCCATCCATATACCCCTGACAGCGTCCTGTCCAGCGTCCCCATCCATATACCCCTGACAGCGTCCTGTCCAGCGTCCTGTCCAGCGTCCTGTCCAGCGTCCCCATCCATATACCCCTGACAGCGTCCTGTCCAGCCTCCCCATCCATATACCCCTGACAGCGTCCTGTCCAGCGTCCCCATCCATATACCCCTGACAGCGTCCTGTCCAGCGTCCTGTCCAGCCTCCCCATCCATATACCCTTGACAGCGTCCTGTCCAGCGTCCCCATCCATATACCCCTGACAGCGTCCTGTCCAGCGTCCCCATCCATATACCCCTGACAGCGTCCTGTCCAGCGTCCTGTCCAGCGTCCCCATCCATATACCTCTGACAGCGTCCTGTCCAGCGTCCCCATCCATATACCTCTGACAGCGTCCTGTCCAGCGTCCCCATCCATATACCTCTGACAGCGTCCTGTCCAGCGTCCCCATCCGCTCCTCCCAGGGTACCAAACACCATTTTAGAGCCACTGAGATGCTCCAGAGAGTCTGAGGAGCCACAGGTGTGGCCAGGTGTCCTTCTGTCAGGGTTATCTTTACATCTGTACCCTGATGACAGACGTACATCCTCTTATATCCTGTAAACATCTCTCGTAACAAAGTCCCCTCTGAGTGAACCTCAGGACCCATTTTGAGGTCAGCCATTTATTTTGTATTTTGGTCAGTTGCCTTTCACACCCACACCTGGCGGCCGCAGCACTCACCTGCAGGTCTGCTCCCTGCAGCCTGTCGTCCATGTACTTCTCCCAGGCATATGACAGCTCCGGATGGGGCTGACGAGCCATGTCGTCCACGCCCCCGAGCTCCACGCAAGTCAGGGTTTTGAGGAAGTCAGGAATCACCGTCGCTTTCCTTCCTAATGCCCCGAGCGGCCGCCAGAGCCCCGTACGGTGCCGAACGCTGTCCCCGTTGTTCTCTTGGGTCACTCATTGCCGACACATGACTCGCTCCTCCGCTGGGTCACTTTAAATGTGCACTTCTGCGGAATAATAGTGAACTTATGGTTAGCGGGATGGAAGAGCGGGATTTTCCAGCAGAGAAACTTCTGCCTTTGTTCAAACAGAACCAGCAGGTGGATGCGAGTCGGACCTGAAGCAGCAACTCCGAAAAGCTTGTTACCAAAACAAAACACGCCGAAGCTACACGCTTAGCTAGCCGCTAAGCTAGCTGGCGTCACACACGAACGACGCACTTCCGGTCACGGATTTCAGTTTAAAATAAAAGCTTTGTATTTTCAAATTTCTAAAACAATTATTTTAAAATGAGAATTCTAGTTGGAAAATCCCCATTTAATATTCAAGGTATTTTGTTTGTAATATTACGAATATACAGTATCGAGACGTTTTGAATTTGTATGCCTTCTTTCAAAAGAAATTCTCAAAATGTTCAATGTTAATCGGCCGCATGTGTAACAACTTAACATTAAACCTGGCTGGCATACTTTTTTGTATACTGCCATAATCGACGTTTTATTTTGAAGGTTGAGGTCAATGGTTGCGGAAATGATTGTAGCTACCTTGACGACAAGAGAGCTCGAAAGATGTACGTGTAATATTCCAGTAAAAGACGAATTACATATTCTTAATACATCTTGTCTGTACTATGGTGCATTAATAAACGAAATGTGTATTCCTCATATTTAATTCTGTTGGTAACAATCGTGGTTAGCAGTGGTTCATGGCATCTGTCGCTCTCAAACATTAGACAGGAAGATGCAAACACGCCATTAACGGTCGCTGCCGCAATAAGTAGAATGTTCGGCTACTACAACGGGTTCCTTGCTTTCACAATACAAACTTTTGACAAATAAATCTTATTTTCCATATTTACCTTCGTCTCAAATGAATTAATGCAGACTACGACTATCCTCCGCCTTCGTTCAGGAACATTTTTCCCTCAGCGAGGACAGCAAGGCGCGAACAGTTGACGCGACCCCGTCCACTGGACGACTCCACTTCCACACACGTCAGCTGACTTAATGGTTTTTTAATGCAAAATAATAAAACAATACAGTATAATCGTCTACTATAATTTCAATTAATAATTGACATTGTAAAGGGACTATTGAAAATCTGATCGCTCATAGGAAAGAACTGGAAAACGTGTCAAAATGAAATAAGATGGCGTTTTGTCGTTTAAAGATATTCTTCAGGAATAGTTAGAAATACTTGAACGTTTGATGTTTGCAATGGGAATGCCTCAACGTGCCTTACAGACCTAGTTCAGGGAATAATTCCTTATATTAAGTAAATACGTCACAGCAGCGTCTCGCGCTTTGCTGCCCATTGGACGATAAGACGTGAAGACAAGTCATTTTCCGATGGCGCGTGACGGTGCTGCGTTCAATGACCTCTGTATTTTGAGAGAGCTGTGAACAGCGGAAGTTTACGGGTGGCCCAGCCCAATGAGGTAAGGGTCAGGGTTAGGGTCAGGGTCAGGGTCAGGGTCAGGGTTAGGGTCAGGGTCAGGGTCAGGGTCAGGGTCAGGGTTAGGGTTAGGGTCAGGGTCAGGGTCAGGGTCAGGGTTGAGTTGATTCACTACTAGTTTAGTTTACATCGCTGCTAGAGGACACAGCGATTCAACCATCTTTTCATTGTTGTCTTTAAGATGTCCATATTTTAATCAAATATCTACTTTATTGAAATGCAGCGTTTTAAAGGGGTATTTGGGCAATAAATGGAGTAATTCAAGTCCATATTAGACATATGGAAGTTATTTCAAGCTAATGTAGTCAAAGAGATGTTTTGACGTCACCATGACGTCGTCAGTTCAGCAGTTACTTAAGAAAGCCTCTGTTTTATGACAATAAACGCATAAAGAAGTCTGACATGAATAATGTGGACGGCCATTTCTCTTGCCATTTGTGAACAACAAAACAAGCTTACAACAGGTGAAAACTGTCAACACTGGCCCAACTAGTTGTTCGTAATATGTTATCGAGACTCCTGAACAACGTTGCACATTAATATAGACGCTGTTTTGATGTGTAATGGAGCCACCCGCCCACACGGTGGCGCTGTTCCGACAGGAAGAACAGGAGAACAAGATGTTAGAAAAGCGTTTATTCCCGCACTGCCCCGCGTGGACACACCCCAGCAGCGTGCACAGTAATTCCTCCATGGACGGATCCAAACGTTGCCACAGTGCGTGAGCACCACTGAGACGATGACAGGCATCGGTGTGAACATTTTCACATTAAATTATTTATCCCTTGAGCTTCTTTTTTCTCAGTTTATGTGCACCCAGAAAACAAAAAGGCAAATAATAGTGTTTCTATTTACATTTCTCAATGCAGCTGTGATTTCCTTTTTTAATATATGTATTTAAATGGGGAATGAACAATAGATATAAGAATAACGGCACAGTAAATTCACCCCAGATTTTCAGCAGCTACATTTTAGCCCTGCTGATTGTTTCCTAAGTTACTAACAACCCAGCCAGCAGTGTCAGCTCGTCCTGTGACTACTGGTCATCTCTCTCCACGCAGCCCACAGTCCCGGCGTTGCTGGGACATCTGCAGGAACGTCCGGCAGGGGTCGCTAAACAGAGGTGAGTGCAGCCCCCGTTGTTCACCGAGCAGTAGTTTTGTCCTGGTGGAAAAATACCAGATTTGTTCACGGCATTTCTGTAAATCATAAGGCAACATAGCAGGGAGCAACTGGGAAATCTCCACTGTTTGTTTTACAGATCTTGACACAGTCAAAAAAAAAAGGGAAAACACAACGTCCTCTCCAGATGTTGGAGGGGCCCCTCTCCCCTGACATCACATGCTCTGGTTTGTACAATGTGTGCAGCCTTATCTAGAAGGGAGGATCAGGCCAGATCCGATGGTGAATCATAATAATCCAGCTAGCTTGCTAGATTCAGGGGCAATCCCCCTTTTTTATTCCCGATATAGAATTCAAAACATATTCTCCTAAAACAAATGACATCTGCTTGGCCTAAAGCAGCACTCCTGCAAGCAGCACATGTTAGAAACGTGACCACATGTGGACTCCTCGTGAGAGCATGCTGAGAACTGGTGCAGAACCAGACAGGAGATTATATCTGACTGGTGTCCCTTTGGTTCCTGGACACCAGACAACTACACAACGTGAACAAATACCATGGATTCACTCGTTAATCGACCGTGTGCCCTGGCAATGACCCAGAAACCGACCTTCCAGTGACTCCGCGACATGGCCCAGGCTGCTCCAGGACTCACCCTGTTCAGTGTTTAACGTTACTGTTCATCCTGTTCCAGCCCTCCACTCACATTCTAAATAAATAATGGTCACAAATCCCTCTGTGAAGGGGACGTTCAGAAGGACAGAAGTGTTTTATCGTCCTGTGACACAAAATGCATCTGAAGAAGTCAAGAACAGACATCTGGAATTTTCAGGAAGAACTTTGCCCCCTCCCAACTGGCATAATTACCTGAAGGGCACTCGGCATAGGCCACGGCGACCCCGTAGAGCTTGGTCTGTTTCTGGGGCTGGAACTGGTCCGTTTCCTTCCCAGTGTGGCGGTCCACAGCAACCAGTGCGTCCCTGTGGTGGAGACATTCTGGCTTCAGTCACGAGGGAGATTCCCAGCTCGCTCAGCATCCTGACTCCTTGTGTTTTGTATAAAGTCTGTCAGGAATGAGGTGGGTAGGTGGGTTTTCGGTTACTGACCCCCCCCTACACACACACACACACACACACACACACACACACACACACACACACACCCCACCACCACCAGCTCTATGGCAAGATCAGAGGGAGGCCCTGCTCAGGTCACTGACAAGACACTGAAGTTGAGAAATTGCAAGCAGCTGCCAGTTTTTAAGACGCTTCCTCAACCCACCCACACACACACACACACACACACACACACACACACACACACACACAGGCGCAGACAACCCCACCCCCACTGTTTTAGCAGTGGTTAACACAGATTCAGCTGTGTGGGAATAATGGTCCACAGTGTCTGGAGACACAAGAAGGACTTTGAGTGTTTGTATCTGACCTCTGACCTCTCTCTCCTTCTTCAGGCTCTGGCAGCTTCTATCACTGGACCACGAAGAAAGCCTAAATTATGTCTTTTGCTGCTGGCACAGCCTGAAAGTCTGATGTTCAGTAAGCCTTCATCTGACAGTCCTAAAACCAGTTTTCACGCTTTCATTGTTGTAACTTGTGATAATTAGACCAATAATCCTACGATGTCATATGTGTCACTAAGTTTCTCTGCTTGAAATAAGAAAAGGATCAAACAAATCAAGAGGAAAACCCAAGAAGGTTCACTGATATTTCTGATAAAACAGCGATCAAACCTCTGCCAGTCGGTGTAGTAGATGGTGTTCCCGAGAGAAGTGACTGCAAAGGGATACCGCATCCCATCGGTGACCTTTCTGCGGTCGCCCCGGGCGACATTCATGCATTCCATCGTATGAGTGCCTGCAGACGAGAGCCGGCGCTGACTGTCGGACATTATTCCATATATAGATGCCCCGTGTGTCCAGGGTTCACAGTACCTGCGTCGGCCCAGCAGAGCAGAGAGCTGCGCCGGTCAAAGGTCAGGCCGTTGGGCAGGCCGAGGTCGTCTTTGACCAGGACCCTCCTGTTGGACCCGTCCATGTAAGAGGTCTCGATCTTGGGCGCTTCGCGGTTCCAGTCGGTCCAGTACAGATTGCTGTTGTGGGAACAGCCAGGGCTCATTAGCTGTTCCTCCCAATACAGTGAAACGTTGCAGCGATTTAGTTTACGGCCTGATCCGACTGGAGCGGAACCAGATGCAAACGCGGAACCCTCCCCAACCCAGACGGGGGTTCTTTAAACACGCACCCGCTGGAAGGGTCGGTGATGATAGCGCGGGGGTTGACCAGCTCAGAGTCCACCAGAACGCGGCGCTGCGAGCCGTCCAGCGAGGCCACCTCGATGCGGTCCTTCACAGAGTCCGTCCAGAAGACGGTCCGACTGAGGTGATCGATGGCGACGCCCTCTGGGCTGCCCAAGTCTGTCAGAAGGTTCCAGTTTAGAAGAGTTTCATAAAAATATCTGAACATGAAGGCAAAGTGAGGGATCTACCTGATCTGACAACTGAAACTGGATCTCCCCCCTCGATGCTGGCCTTGCTGATGGAGGGAGACGTGATTTCGGTCCAGTAGACCATTTTCTCCACGCAGTCATAGGCCACTCCGATGACCACCTTCTCCTGTCGAGGGGTCGGCCACCAAATAATAATGGCTGTTAATGTGCAGACAGAGAGCCCCACACACTCAGGAAACATCAGCCAGACGCCGGAGCAGCTGCACCAGCACCGTGTCTGGCTGATGTTAGTAATTAGTGGGAACGTCACCATGTGTCTCCAATAAAAGAAGGCATGAAACAGATGGAGAACCGGCCAGGCCAGACTGAGCTGTGAGCTGTAACGGAGCTGAAGTTAGCAGCACAAACGTTAGCTAGCCTTTGTCATCTGCCACTAATGACGACCAAAAAGTCGGAGTGTTCTGGTCTGTCTGTAAAGCTCGACTCCCAGACTGACGAGTATTTTGTTCTTTATTGGTAACAACTTTGACATCTGGAACGACTGATGAGGAAAAGCCTGTTCGACACCAGAAACCAAGAATGTAAAGGCTTCATTTTGTGTTCTCTGATTTCATCTGGAAGACTTACGGGGAGATGGAGCACAGCCTTGGCGCCATCCTTTTGCATAGTGTACCCGTCCAGGGGGACGTGCTCGATCCTGCCGCTCTGGGTGAACAGCAGGTGTGTTCCCGGAGGCAGGGGGTGCACGTCGGGGCGAGGGGTGGGACCAACGGGCGGCGCCACTCCACCATGGTCAACACCTACCGAGGCAAACGCTCCCAGTTAGGACTGGTCCATGGCTATCAGCTCAAACCCCAGTTTATCGCACACATTTGGTCATTATTTTAGTTTTCTTATTATTCTTTTTTTTCCATTATTGCATGAAGCAATTGTATCATAAATGCGAAGTTTTAATGTATTAATCTTGTTCTTGAGCTGATTTATCGTCAGTTTTAGCCTGCTGTCATAAATGAGAACGCCATCACGTGGCACACGGCATCACGTGGCACACGCCATCACCCCCGCTAACGTGGCACACGCCATCACCCCCGCTAACGTGGCACACGCCATCACGTGGCACACGCCATCATCCACGCTAACGTGGCACACGCCATCACCCCCGCTAACGTGGCACACGCCATCACCCATGCTAACGTGGCACACGCCATCACCCATGCTAACGTGGCACACGCCATCACCCCCGCTAACGTGGCGTGACGGTACACTGCAGTGCTCCAGTCCTAAAATCCTGTGGTTTCCTCACACATGGGTCTGCTGCCGGGCTCCGAGCGGGTCCCAGGGATCTCCTGTCCGTTTCGGTCCACGCACCAGCAGTATCCGGTGCTGCCGTGGCACTGCATGGGCTCATAGGCGCCGCTCTCGTCACACACGGGGATGTACTGACCAACGGGAGGACGCGGGCCCCGCGGTCCATACTCCGTGACGGCCAGCAGGCTGTCTCTGTGAGTCTCACACCGTGTTTTCGTCCTCTCTGATAAGACAGGAACATCGTGGTCAGACATTTCTGCAGCTGCTCGCCAGCACTCGTCAGGCTCTACAGAACCCGTCGAGGTGTGAATGGATGAGATGAAAAGGATCATTTTGCATCTTTAATCATCCTTTTAATCCTTAATAAAGAAAGCACAGGTTGGAGTGAGAGTACCTGGGGTGCAGAGGAAGCCATCGCCGTAATAACCCGGTCTGCACTGGCACCTAAAGGATCCCTCGTTGTTGTAGCACGCAGCCTCCTGATGGCATCTGCCAGCCTGGCACTCATCGATGTCTTCAGGAGAGACACAAGATGGAGCCGGTTACCCTCAGGATCCCAACTATCATCTGGCTCAATGAGCAACTCAAGCTGCTGTCGGCAGCAGAACAGCAAAGGAGTGGATAGAATGGAAACTGGACGGGGGGGGGGGGGGGGGGGGGGGGGGTCCGTGCTCAAACCCAGCTGCTCGCCATGTTTCACTGCTAAATTACTGCGGAGGGATTGCGTAACTCACAGCGTCACCTCCTCCAGGCCTCAGCAGCTGGTTTGACAATTACAGCCTTCAAGAGTGTGTAATGAGTTTTAAGTCTGGAATAAGAGCGGCAACATCCCGCCACACGTGGGCTGACCCAGTCCTAGTCCCCAGGATGTGACGGAGGGGATTTCTGCAATGGTTGCTGGGCTTTTATTGGCAGTACCTTGGCAGGTTCTCCCGTCGCCGCTGAAACCTGGCAGACAGGAGCAGCTGTAGGAGGAGCCTCCGGTGTAGGTGCAGAGAGCGCGCTCTTGGATGTCGCAGGTGTGCGTTCCTTCTTCACAGGCGTCCACAGGGCGAGAGACAGCTGAGACCAGGAAAAACATCGGTTACCGTCGCCCCTCGAGCCACCACTGGGTCCTAATCAGCCTTTTTCCCAGCAGCCACTGGGTGACAGGCAGGAACTCAAAGGCCCCATATCACACTGGTTATGACTAAAAGCACACAGTAACACACAATAACACACAGTAACACACAGTAACACACAGTAACACACAGTAACACACAATAACACACAGTAACACACAGTAACACACAGTAACACACAAAAACACACAATAATACACAGTAACACACAGTAACACACAGTAACACACAAAAACACACAATAATACACAGTAACACACAGTAACACACAATAACACACAGTAACACACAGTAACACACAGTAACACACAAAAACACACAATAATACACAGTAACACACAGTAACACACAGTAACACACACATCCCATACACCCCAAACACAGAGTTCTTCCTGTTGATATTCCTTAAATTATGAGGCCATCGGCCTTCTCAGTGGAGCAGATTCGTTTCCAGAGGTGCTTCCTGAGCAGCTACATCCTGGAATTCTGATAACTGAGTCTGAGTCTGTTCTCTGTTTTCCGTCTCTGTCATTTCCTGTATGGAGTTCAAATGTGTTTGGTAAATGAAACACACTCTTACCCGTGCAGGTCCTCCCATCACTGCCAAACTGATATCCATCTTCACATTCGCAGCGGAACGTCCCGGGCTGGTTGTTGCAGACGGCGTGGGAACCGCAGATCCGAGGATCTTCTCTGCATTCATCAATGTCTGATAAGAAGAATCAGGGAAGTTTGAGTCTGAAACTCTGTAACATCTGCCTCCATTTAGCCGCTCGGAGGAAAGAGCCTGATGAGAGTTCCTAATTCTGGATGTTTTGTGATAGCATCTTAGCTTCAGAGCTTTCCTGTTGGGAAGATAACAAACAGTTGGACGTATGAAGCCGCGTCGAGGAGACCACTTGACATGCTCAGAGAAAAGGATGAATGGAAGGAAGGAATGGACGGATGTATGGAATTCCCTGATGTCATTGGCAAGATTGCTCAATTCCTCAGGAAGGAAGGACGGAAGTGCTTAGAGAGGCTCACTTAATTACATGTAAACGTTGAATAGATGTTCAAAGGAGCAACATTTACATGAAGGTAGAAAGCTTTGAAGGGAAAACCAGAATCTGGCACAGTCTCCTCCAGAAGGTGTTGTTAGTTTGCCTATCCTACCGTAGCAGATGCGTCCGTCCCCGTTGAACCCAGCAGCGCACTGGCAGCTGAACTGGTTCCCCTGTTCAGGGCGGCAGATGGCGTTGGTGTCACAGCCGTGGCGTCCGGTGAAACAGGGGTTTTCCTCTGGCTCCCCTCCTGTAGCAAGGATGCATTTACAGAGACAAACAACTTCAGAACTCCATTTCAGCTGCAGGAATATACTCAGTGGGATCACAAACAAGTCATTCACGAATTCCTGCGGGAAGATTGGAGTCTCTAATCAGCCAATGTTCATGGATGTGCACTACAAAATGGGATGAAATTATGGTCTGCTATCAGAGAAACCATGCAAACAGGAATAGAGATTAAACTAAAGTGAAAACATGTAAGTAGCAGCTCGGCTCAGGCGGCCAAAGTTCCCCTTAGGCGTCCTGACAGGATGTTCTACAGTACGTCTCCTCCAGGAAGGATGTGAGCACAGACCAAACAGGAAGACAACAACGACCTCACCGTTTACGTCCCCGATTTTGTTGGTCATCGTGAAGCGCATGACTTCATTGGAATCGTACATGGCTAACACATTATCCACGCTGAGCAGCTGGGTCGGTTTCACGTCTCCCCAGGAATCTCCGTGCTGGCAGCTCTGGAAGGTGATGGTCTGGCGCCACTGATAGGTCCTTGTTTCAGTGGAACCATCAGGCGAGTTCACCACATAGTCCCGGCTGGACGAGGAGGTGATGACTGGGGTGAAGGACAGATAAGCAGCTTCCTTTTTCTCTCTCTTCAATGCATACTTGAGATAAGTGGTAAAGGTTCAACGGGAGCTTACGGTCGTTGCTGTACTGGTAAATCTCGGAATAGGGCTCTATCGTCACAGTGGAGCCGTAAGGAACTTCAGGAATCCGGCCGTCCATGGTGGTGCTCATCACCAGGTGGTCGTGCTCATCGATGCCTTTGAATTCCTGTCTGATGGTCAGCCGCTCGTTGCCCGGCTGAAAGGTGACCTCGGCCTGCAGCGTGAACTCGCCCCCTGTGGGGGACAGAAGAGAGGAGGTCAGGGTTCCCTCTCTGCCCGGCCTGAACTTTGGCTTCCTGCCTTCTGCCTCAGCTGAAGCAACGTGAGGAATTCAGCCGGACAGCCAGGAAAAGTGCAGCTGAACAGCGGATCGCTCGGGGCCATCCGAGGTGTGTACTTCCTGCAGCCAAACCTTTGACTCTCTCTGCTGGAGCATGAGAAACCCCAAACACGCAGCCAGTTTTCCCTCACCAATAATGCTGAAGCCGTTCTTGAATCCGGGCTGTTCCAGAGCAAAAGCCCAGCCGATCACGCTGCCGACGGCTGCCAGGGGCTGCAGGGAGGGCCCCAGGGAGCTCGGAATTTCACTGATGGCCACGTAGGAACGTCCCTCGTTCACCACAACGTAGGAGTGGAGATCGTTGCCGGTGAACTCCACTGGGGAGGGAGAGCTGCCCACATACACTTT
Source organism: Takifugu rubripes (assembly GCF_901000725.2). NCBI lineage: Eukaryota > Metazoa > Chordata > Actinopteri > Tetraodontiformes > Tetraodontidae > Takifugu > Takifugu rubripes. The sequence continues at coordinate 16,061,816 of NC_042288.1, forward strand.
TCCATGTAACTTCCCGTTGGTCCTCTGTGGCTTTCCTGCAGAAATTAAACAATCAGACGTGATGACAAATTAACAGGAGAAGAAAAGGGCTGAAATGGAGTTGCTGTGGAGTTGCTAACCCTAAAGTCACAACATTAGCTGTGAAGACATGCATCCCTGGGGGGCCTTTGAATGGCTTCACCTTCCTATTTTACCCCCCACCCATTTTTTACCCCCATAGATGAGCTAACATTGCTAACCCCGAAACAAACGTGTGGTTAATGGGAAACCATGATGGTTAAACTGGCACCTCGTCATCATGAAAGCATTCTGGCGTTAATATTGTGGTATGAATGCGTCAACATGCTAACTTCTGGAGCACAACGTTACCCTCGGCGGTGCACTGTATCCCGTTGCCATAGAAACCAGGTCTGCAGTGGCAGCAGTAACCACTGGAGTAATCCTTGCAGTCCGCAAACTGGGAACACTTATTTCCACTGCTGGCACAGGTCCCGAGGTTGTAGGAGAAGACTGGGGAGGTGCAGAACACCATGAGAAGATGGCGGCCAATGCTGGCACGCCACTGCCTTTGCTGCCTTTCTCCTACCATCTACGTTTATGTCCGTGTCCTCCACCACGACCACTTCAGGGTTCCCAGGCTGGTTCGGCTGGTACTGAACCGGGTAGACTTGGATTTGCCCCCCTTCTGGCTCATAAGTAGGGTATTCCACTTGTTGTCCTCTATCAAAGCCTGGACTCCCCCCATCGATCTCCACCTCTTCAGGATCAAAGACCTCCAGCGACGGAGCCTCGGTAGGCAGGTGGGGAACTTCGCCAGGAGCCACATTGGTAAAATAGGGTGACGTTCCGATCTCATAGACCCAAACACCCTGCATTCCTGAGTTGGTCTCCCTGGAGAGAAAGAGGAGACCGTGTAAGGCCCTGTTGGTGGATCACCGCCCAAACCCCAGTGGTCCTACTCTGCTAAAGCCCTGATGGAGTCCTCTTCATCAGTGGTTATGCGGTAGTACGGCCCCTGGGAGGAGAACAGGAACCCCACGACCAGGCCCTTGCTGAAGCCAGCGTGCAGGACTGCAGCGCTGTCGCCTGCACCAGTGGACGTAAACTGGAGCCCATCGTCCACGTAGAGGAGGACGGCGAAGGAGGCGGTCTCCATGGAAGCGATGACGCACTGGAAGGTGTTTCTCTGTGGAACGGAATAAACTCAAGACGCTGGTAAAAAATATCAAACAATGTTTGTAGAACAGAAACAACGCGAGAGCTTGGGTGGAGCCTTTCCCAGCGTAAATCCTAAACATCAACCTTAACCTATAAACCAGGAAGTCCTCACTGGTACCGAGTCACTGATAGCTGGTCCAGCCGGTTCTGATGCTGCTCACCTTCCTGTCGAGGCTGTCGCCTCTGCTCTGAGGCTCCTGGGGGGCCGTGTCGGCCCAGGTGACGACCACAGCGTGCGTGGGGCTGACCGCCGCGTCCTCGGGGAACGCCCGGTTTATGTGCTCG
>NC_042288.1:16065818-16121889 GCF_901000725.2 Takifugu rubripes
ACCCCCTGCACACACCCTGCACACACCCTGCACACACCCTGCGCTCACCCTACACACCCCCTGCACACACCCTGCGCTCACCCTGCACACACCCTGCGCTCACCCTACACACCCCCTGCACACACCCTGCACACACCCTGCGCTCACCCTGCACACACCCTGCGCTCACCCTACACACCCTGCACACACCCTGCACACACCCTGCGCTCACCCTACACACCCTGCACACCCCCTGCACACACCCCTGCGCACACACCCTGCGCTCACCCTGCACACACCCTGCACACACCCTGCACACACCCTGCGCTCACCCTGCACACACCCTGCACACACCCTGCACACACCCCCTGCACACACCACACACACCCCCTGCACTCCGACCTGCAGCTCTTCCATCAACAGACACTTCAATACCCTGAAGGCTGCATCTTCTCAGGGCGGCAGAACAGGCAGCATGGTGGGTCAGAGGGCCTAAAGGGCCCCGGCCCCCAGAGCGCCCCGGGGCCCCCAGAGCGCCCCGGCCCCCAGAGCGCCCCGGGGCCCCCAGAGCGCCCCGGGGTCCCCAGAGCGCCCCGGCTTCAGGTGAAAAGAGGTTGAATAAAACGCACTTTCACCTCTCCTGTGTTGTTGGGCCCAGTTTTGTGAATTAAAGGCATCGGGAGGGGGTTGGGGTGGATTAGAAAACTGACTTCCAAGAATTCTCTTATTCGAGTCACCAGAACAGGGATAACGGCGGGGGGGGGACCGCAGGAATGCGTGGACGCGCGCCAACCGAGTGTGTCAACATTTACTCCAAAGAGGCAGAAAACCTGCAGCCCTGATCCAGATGTGTCCTGCATTGTTTAAAATGCTGACCCCGGTTCACTAAGACCCCCCCGGACAGTTGCGCAAGATCCGCGGACATTGTGCAAGCAGACAGAAACACCCACGCGTGACTAAAACACGACCCGACGGAACTCACATAGATGCTGTGGAAAGTGCCGTCATAGAAGCGGACAGGACTGTCCAGCTCCAGCCGCTGCGTCTGGTCGTTCCCGGCCGCCAGGATCTGGTCTCCTGCGCTCGGGCCGAAGGGGAGAAGTTCCCCCCGCGTGAGGCTCTGCACTGGCGCCGCGAATCCCAGGACCGCGAGGCAGAAGATCCATCCTCGCTCCTCCCGACCCATTGTTGGTGTGTGTGAGCGGCTCTGGCGGTGCTGGACGGTCGCGGAGACACGAGAGTGACGCGCAGCCGGAGTCGGAGAGACTTTCAGGGTTTGAGACGCGGGGCGGAGTTGGGGGAGGCTGGTGGAGCCCTGCCGGGGGAGGGGGGAGGGGGGGGGGCAGCAGGGGGCTCTTTCTGCTCTGCTCCTGCTTTAACAACTGCAGTAAATACACACTTTTTAAACACAAGCCGATGAGCGATAAGGCACAAAATGATCAAGGAAATGTTTTAAGCTGCTAAAATAGATGTGGTCCTGGACAGGGACGCGGAGGGGGTCTGGCCTCAGGCCAGGGGGCCACCAGAGCTCAGGCATCAGAGCATGGACCAGTTCCCAACAACAGAGCCCCAAAGATGAGCAGAAGAGGACAGCAGAGCAGTGTAGCAGCTAATCCCTCCAGGCTGAGGCTCTCACACAGCTGGGGTGGTGGGGCCCTGATGGGGCCCAGGGTCACACACCTGAGCACTTGGTGACCATGGAAACGCTGGAGGGTTAGGAGGGGCCACAGGGAGGGGCCGCAGGGAGGAGCCGCAGGGAGGGGCCACAGGGAGGGCCACAGGGAGGGGCCACCTGGAGGGGCCACATGGTATAATATATAGAAATGATGCAGATGTGTTGCGTCTGCTATAGAGCTGCAGTCACAAGGCCTCTTAATACACGTCTACCCTTGTTGTTATTGTTGTTATTACAGTATTATTACAGTTATTATTCTCCTGAGAAAACATGGCTGAGACTTTGCACTGTTGGGCCCAAACGTGTGTAAGAAGCTGAATTCTCAGACTTCTGCTCGTCTAAACGCTGATGGCGCCACCTGTTGGTGAATTTAGGAAGAGTTTGTGTCCTTAAGATGGTCGATGTTTATTCTGTAAGTTAAGAATTAAGAAAAAGGTTATTAAAGTAACGAGATCGTCTTAAATAGTGCACGTAGATGACTTATTGCGTTAGCAACAGTGTTAATTTAATTCTAAACAAAATTACACGAAACATTACAAAGAAAATCCCAAAATAATGGATTTCAAAACATTAAATGGAATCATTTTAATGAAGCTTGTAAATGACAACATCCTGTTTGGGTTGGTGTTAAAGATAAAGATAAATGTGTGTCAGCAGGCAAAGGTGAGGAAAAACGACCTCCGTGGTCACATGACACACACACGCATATATATACACACACACACACACACACACACTCACATGACACACACACACACCCTCACACACACACTCACATGACCCACACACCCTCACACACACACACACCCTCACACACACACATACACTCACATACACACACACACCCTCTCTCTCTCTCTCTCACACACACACACACACTCACATACACACACACACCCTCTCTCTCTCACACGCACACGCACACACACACACACACACACGCACACACATGCTCTTTGTTACTTCCGAGCCGATTTTTCGCGTTGTTTTCCGGACCAAAGTCTGACTGGGGGATGGGGGGGGGGGGGGGGGTTATAAGACGAGGCAGCGCGGTGGGGGGGTCACACTTTGACCTCTCCCACGTCTTCCAGTTGCAGGAGCGACCTGTGATCCTCGGGGTTGGAAGGCAGCTCCTGGCTCGGTGTTCTGGTATTTACACGCTATAAACTTGTAGAATGGGAACCCTCATTAATACTCTAATATAATCGGATCAAACCGCCTCTAATCACACTGAATTTGTCCACTAGGGTTTCGGTGGAAAGCGAACGAAAGACCTTTAGATGTGATCGAAACACAGCGGCTCCATCGTGGGAAGCTGCGTCATCGGGTTAAAGCGACAGCGGCTGACGTCGGCTGACGTCGGGGGGGGGGGCGCCGGCGGTCGTGCAGCGGCTCTGCAGCAGCTTCCTGCTCGCTGCAGCTCCCCGCATTGGGCGCCCTCCTCGCGGATCATGCGCCTCGCTCTCCGGCTGCCCGGGGCTCCGCAGCAGGAAGTCGGCACACGTCCCGCTCAGCCTCGCCGGCCGTCGAGTTCGGTTCCGCTTTCTGCCTAACGGCCGCTCTCGCCTCCTCTTTGCCGGGCGAGACAGCGAAGACAGCGGCCGGCGGACACCGGCCTCCCCGCTGCCTCGCCTCCTCCCGCCGGGGAGAGCAGGTCATGGGGCCGTCGCTGATGGACGATCCATGGCCGCTGCCCACCCTGAGCCCGGCCGTGCCTCCCTACGTCACCCTGGGCCTGACGGTGGTGTACACCGTCTTCTACTCGCTCCTCTTCATCTTCGTGTACATCCAGCTGTGGCTGGTTCTGCGGTACCGACACAAACGCTTCAGCTACCAGACGGCCTTCCTGTCGCTGTGCCTGCTGTGGGCCGCCCTGCGCACCGTGCTCTTCTCCTTCTACTTCGAGAACTTTGTCAGCGCCAACACGCTGGGCCCGTTCCCCTTCTGGCTGCTCTACTGCTTCCCGGTGTGTCTCCAGTTCTTCACCCTCAGTCTCATGAACCTCTACTTTGCACAGGTGCGTACAAGTCAGTCTCTCACCTGAGCCGCTCATGAATATGCAACAATATGTTGGCAGCGGCTTTGGTAGCAAATAATGAAGTAATAATAAAGTGCATCAGGACCCTGAAAATGTGCCGAATGGAAATGTTTCGTTTTAGTTGTGTTGCCCTGATCTGGAGACGCCTTCTCCTGTCTTAGAGGCAGGATCCTGTCATTTCACATGAAACCTGCTTCCCATTCTTTCACCTGTGAGAAGATGCAAAATGGTTCTGCAACAAGTACCTTCGGGGGGGTAGAAACGCTCCTGACGTGCACAGCTTCACGTGTCATCGGGCACGGCCGTGCTGTCGGCATGAGAGCGAAACCACACGGTTCCTCTTTCCAAAGCTCTCCGGGTTTAGAGAAGTGAAAGCAGGCGGTAAAGATCACGACAGCTGCTTGGTTCTTTGTCCTCACAGGTCATTTTTAAGGCCAAGTCAAAGTTCGCCCCAGAGCTGCTCCGCTTCAGGTGAGACGGGGGCTGTTTGGGGGCGTGCGTTGCACCAGGACGTGTGTGTTTACCGTGTGGTGTGTTTGCTGCCGCAGGCTGCCCATGTACCTGCTCTTCCTGTTTGTCAGCCTGCTGTTTTTGGTTGTGAACCTGGTCTGCGCCCTGCTGGTGAGGACGTCCTCCACAGACACTCACGCCATCGTGCTGGTGAGGGTGGCCATAAACGACACGCTGTTCGTGCTGTCGGCCGTCTCGCTCTCTGTGTGTCTGTACAAGATCGCAAAGATGTCCCTGGCCAACATTTATCTGGAATCCAAGGTGAGGAGCGTGTATCCTAATGTGGGACTCCCTCATTTTACTCTGCTCATCCTCCCACCTGGACGTCCAAACCCTGCAATTCCGTGTGCCTCCTGCAGGGGACGTCAGTGTGCCAGGTGACGGGGGTGGGCGCCGTCGTCATCCTGCTGTACTCCTCCAGGGCCTGCTACAACCTGGTTGTCCTGGGACTGTCCAACAAAAGCATCAACTCCTTTGACTACGACTGGTACAACGTTTCGGACCAGGTCAGGCGGAGATCCTTCCGGGAATTCTGGGAAATGTGAATTTTGTTAACTGAATTGATTCCGGCTGCTGGGAGCTGGGCTGAGAAGCAGAAGGTTCTTGGTTCCAGTCCCCGTGCAGACAAAGCTTGGAAGGTGTTCTGGGGGGGGGGGGGGCAGAACACCTTCAGAGCACTGCCAAGGTACCCTTAAGCAAGGTACCGGACTTACAAGAGGCCCTCATAAAAGGGATGAACTGGGGACTCATGGGGGGGGGGGGGCTGCCTTGGCCCATTCTGGACCCCCCAGTGAAAGAGATGAAGCGGACACTCTGGTTCCACAGCGTTGTCTTTGTCTTCTGTCCTGCAGGCAGATTTACAGCTGACTCTGGGAGACACCGGCTACATCGTCTTCGGCGTGGTCCTGTTCGTCTGGGAGCTCCTCCCCACTTCTCTCTTGGTGTTCTTCTTCAGAGTCCGGCAGCCGACCCTGGACCAGGTGAGCCGACCCGGTCCCAGTCACGGTTACAGAGGGTTGTTATTGCTATCATTACGGGGTTCAGATAGAACTGTGGTTGCTATGGAGATGCTACTACACTGTTAAATATAACAGGTGGAACGTACCAGTAGTTGTCCTGTAGGGATGAGGGTCCCCCTCCATGTGGGGCCACCTGGAGGGGCCTTAGGGAGGGGCCAGAGGGAGGGGCAACCTGGAGGGCCACAGGGAGGGGCCACCTGGAGGGGCCAGAGGGAGGGGCCACCTGGAGGGGCCTTAGGGAGGGGCCAGAGGGAGGGGCAACCTGGAGGGCCACAGGGAGGGGCCAGAGGGAGGGGCCAGAGGGAGGGGCAACCTGGAGGGCCACAGGGAGGGGCCAGAGGGAGGGGCCACCTGGAGGGCCACCTGGAGGGGCCTTAGGGAGGGGCCAGAGGGAGGGGCAACCTGGAGGGCCACAGGGAGGGGCCAGAGGGAGGGGCCACCTGGAGGGGCCTTAGGGAGGGGCTCTGGACCAGGTTGACACTTGCTCTTCAGCAGTTTTACACGTAACCTTTGAATGGCTGGACATGAGACATCTGAGACGATGAAGATGTTGCAGACCAGCATCGTCATCTCGGTCTCCAGGGCAACAGAGCTGGGCGTCTCTGCTTGAGAGGGAATGATGAGCTGGTTTCTGTTGGGCCCACAGAGCAGCTCTGGACTACCGGGACACATCTTCTCTTCAAGGTCTTACTTCTTCGACAACCCGCGGCGATATGACAGCGACGATGACCTGGCCTGGAGCGTCATGCCACAGAACATCCAGGCCAGGTAACCCCCCCCCCATTAGAGCGAGGTGCCACTGTATAGGAATGATGTGACCAATGTCTCCGTGTGTTCGTCCAGTCTGGCGGCCGACGGCTACGAGTGGGGGAGCCAGAGCAGCGGCATCAACGCCCACGTTAGCGGGGACGACGGCTCTCGCCTCCCTCACCTGGAGGAGATGGGCCACTACTGATGACCTTTGACATCGTTTTCTTCGTGTTGGCACAGTCCGTCTTCGGGACAGAGACACACTGGTCCCGATGTGCCCCCCCCCCCGCTTGACTCTGCCACCGACTGGCCTCTGCCAGCATCCGAGGGTCCATTAATGCAGCTTCATTTTGCACATCGCCTGTATAGTTTCTATTGAATGATGGTTAATATATTTCCAGACTTTTGTAATATGTACTGTATTTCTATTTTATGCACTGTTTATTAGTAAATGTTAAAACTTAATTTCATTAAAATGTTAAAGGGTGACAATTTATGGTTGCTCATGTTTTTCCTAGCATACTTTAGCAAAGTCTAAAAAAGGCCCGCCTTGTTGTAATTCACCATTTTTATTGGTCAGGTTTCTAGAAGCACTGATACATCATGTACCTTGTGACTTTACCGAAGATTAAACTCCAAAAAATCACTGCTTTCCAAATAACCGGAGCGTTTTCACCAGTTGGCATTTTCAGATTGTCTAGAAAAAAGCTCGTTTGCAGAGACTGACGATCTGATGTTATTTGGCCGCTACCACTGCAGAACGTTCACGGTAAACATGAACCTCCAAACGCAAGAAACTGTGACAGTTCAGAAGTTTGCAGCCTGGCAGGAATCACGAGAGATGATGTTGAATTAGAGCTGCTGCTTAAGTGAAGAAGTTGAAGGCTTCTCTAACAGCGGTTCCAACGGAAGCCAGTAGGGGGCAGCCTAAAACGGCTCTAAAACGATGGCTAATTAAAATAATGCACGTTGACGCAGACGCCATCTACTCTGCACAGATAAATTCATCCACACTTATGTCGATGGGGTTCCATCAGAAAAAAGGGATGTTTCATTCAGATCTTTCCTCATATTATTGCAAACTCCAGAACATTTTGTCATAAAGTAGCTTATAACAGCTGATTCCATGTGAAAAGCATAACACAATAAGCATATGCAGAACACTGTACCTTAAAGTATTAACTGCAGAAACAATATGCAAAATATGTGGATTATTTCTGAACAATACTGCTGCCTGTAATGATTTTTTTTTGTTTTTTATCTGAAAAAAGAAAAAAATCTGTAATGTGAGCATTCTCTTGGAGGTGACCCGAAAAAAGACGTCCTCACAATCCCTTTGAGTCATGACATTCAACATCTGCCCAGTCGCCAGCTGTAAATGATCCGATATCTGCGTATTTATGTCTGGCAGAATCAGAACCTTCCATTTCAGGACCTGCTGTTGCGCAACCTTCACACAGGCCGCCGTCACAGAGCACTTAAGGGGGGGCTGGGGGGCTCCCCACTAGCTCGGGTCTGATGGTTTACCCAGTTCAACCTTTACTCCTTTTTCTCCTGCACCTGCAGGTAGGCGCACACACACACACACACACACACACACACACAGATGGGAGAAAGCATCAATATCAACAGGGATCACGCTCCACCAGTCATGAAAGAGTGGAAAGTCTTACTGGTTAAGTATTTTTCTTTGGCTCTGGCCCGCTCGTCTGCATCAAAGTACCAGACTGTGATGGCATACCTGCGGAGACAGAGCAGCCAGTTACAGCAGCAGATAATCTGGGCCTGTGCCGATGACAGAGGCCGGGCGCTGACCTGGTGGCATAAGCCGGCTGAACCTCGTGAGGGTTCCGTCTGTCTGACCAGAACAACAGCAGACGGTCAAATTTGGGCTCTATATCGGCAAACTGAGCTTTTCCTTCAGGGAAGATCCGAAGAAGGCCTCCGTGTTCCTGAAAACAAATGAAAAGATACGTCAGAGGGAACGCAGCCGCCTCCTCAAGATGTGTCAGTCATGTCAAAGGAACAGAGGAAGAGCACATTCATTAAAAGGTGGTGGGACTGAGCTCCAGGAGGAAAGCTCCGGATGGGAAGCAGCGGCGGGTGGCTTTCCTGGGGAGGGATAGGAAGAATAACTGACAGGAAAACTGCTCCGGCTGGATAAAGGAGCTGTAAAGTGAAAACGCAGATTGTGCTGAGCGTGCTGCTGAAATCCTCGTGCAGCCGATATGAAAAGACTTCTCTCTTCACACGCACACCGGCAGGGGAATAAAGCTCACACCCTCCTCAGGAAGAGTCAAGTTCTTCCCATCCAAACCGCCCTGAATGGGGGGAATCCCAGTGGCGCCTGCAGCACCAGCACAGCTCCTTTACTTCTGCCTTGATCCTGTGATGCGTCACCACGCTTAGAATAATTCAGTGTGCTAATGAAGCTAATGAAGCACACATCACAGGATGCCCCTGATCTCCTGACCCCCCCCCCCCCCAGCTATGCTATGCTATGCTATGCTAAACGCCACATCGTCCCAGCGTAAACTCTCCTCTCTTGTTTCAGAAATGACCTGAATCACGTGTGTGAGCGCGCCCCAACGCAGCATTCGCTAATATGTCGATCATTATATTTGGAATTGGCAATTTCAGGTGTTTCTGTTGATCCCGCAGATACACCTGGATGCATCCATGTCCGGAACGATTTACAGGTAAAATTGAGCTGCTCACAAGTGAAAGCTTAAGGTCACCAAAAGGTCAACACTAAACCAGATGTTCCGGGGGAGCCTGAAGCTTCACCGCGTCCAAGTTAAAGGAAACTAGAATCTGAGCAAAGCCGACACCCACAACGCGTGGTGGCGCTCTGCCTGAACAAGCGCAGATGTTCCCCCAGCACGGTCTGAATGTTGGCCGGTGTTCCCTGGTGCTCCATGGTGCTCCGTGGTGTTCCCTGGTGCTCCCTGGTGCTCTGTGGTGTTCCATGGTGCTCCCTGGTGTTCCATGTTGCTCCGTGGTGTTCCCTGGTGCTCCATGTTGCTCCCTGGTGCTCCCTGGTGTTCCCTGGTGCTCCCTGGTGTTCCCTGGTGTTCCCTGGTGCTCCATGTTGCTCCCTGGTGCTCCATGTTGCTCCCTGGTGCTCCATGGTGTTCCCTGGTTCTCCATGGTGCCCCTTGTGTTCCCTGGTTCTCCATGGTGCTCCCTGGTGTTCCTTGGTTCTCGCATTGCCATGTTGCTCCCTGGGTGTTGCCCTGGTTCTCCATGGTGCTCCCTGGTGCTCTGTGGTGTCCATGGTGCTCCATGTTGCTCCCTGGTGCTCCATGGTGTTCCCTGGTTCTCCATGGTGCTCCCTGGTGCTCCATGGTGTTCCCTGGTTCTCCATGTTGCTCCCTGGTGCTCCATGTTGCTCCCTGGTGTTCCCTGGTTCTCCATGTTGCTCCCTGGTGCTCCATGGTGTTCCCTGGTTCTCCATGGTGCTCCCTGGTGCTCCATGGTGCTCCCTGGTGCTCCATGTTGCTCCCTGGTGTTCCCTGGTTTCTCCATGTTGCTCCCTGGTGCTCCATGGTGTTCCCTGGTTCTCCATGTTGCTCCCTGGTGTTCCTTGGTTCTCCATGTTGCTCCCTGGTGTTCCCTGGTGTTCCCTGGTGCTCCATGGTGTTCCCTGGTTCTCCATGTTGCTCCCTGGTGTTCCCTGGTTCTCCATGTTGCTCCCTGGTGTCCCTGGTTCTCCATGGTGCTCCCTGGTGTTCCCTGGTGCTCCATGGTGTTCCCTGGTGCTCCCTGGTGTTCCCTGGTGTTCCCTGGTTCTCTGTAGTTTAGATGATGGCTGGTCGGTGGTGAAGCGCTCCCGCTACCTTCTACGACCACGCCCGTGCGTTGACCCCGTCTCCTCAGTGTGACCCTGTGAATGGACCAGGGCGGCTGTAGAGACGGGGGCCTGTCCTTGGGTCTCATCCAGCCCCGGGACAAGGTTCCACGTGCACGTTGTCCTGCAGTCAGATGTGGATTAGGGCAGAGCCCCACACACAGTGCACAGCCTTAATTGGAACGCCAGTAGATTGAGCTTGGAATGCCCAATCCAAGGAAGAGGAAAGCTTCTAATTGCTGGTAACAATCCTGACAGAAGGTTTTTTTAGATCCAACATCACGAGACGCAGCCATGCATGACCTGCAGTCTATCACACACTTGGACCCCAAGGCTAAATGGTGTTTCCTGCAATTATGTCATTTTCATACGCAGGTCTGGGGGTCAATTACGTGAGGAAGTCCAAAGACCGTCTGTGTCTTCACATGGAAGCCGCCCCCCCTCCCACACGCTGCTGCAGGCTCCTGCTGGGGTTCCTTCCTGCCGTCGGTGTTGGAATTATAACAGACTCAGAGTTTTCATCCGTGCACACAAAAGCTCCGTCACAATGTGCAAACAGGCGTTACACAAAAGCGTCTGAGGTGGCAGCAGCTGGTAAACAGCTGGTAAACAGCTGGTAAACAGCTGGTAAACAGCTGGTAAAGAGTCAGTCAGCAACAGTGAGCTGTTGTGAGGACTGAGCGATGCTCCGGGACCCTCAGCCAGGAGGCTAAACAGAAGAGATGGTTCTCCTACGTCGAGGCAGCGATGCTGTTGTGAACCACTAACACACACACACACACACACCCACACACACACACACACACACACACGGTCCTGCAGGGTCTACGGTCTGTTGTGCTCCAGCTTGTTGCTCCTGGCTCGTCCCTTCATCACAGGTCACCTAAACGGCGCCGGTTTGGTCCCATTTTCCGTTCATGAGTCAGTTAATGGACAGTTGCTGTGCGACGTGGTGGATATTGTTGGTGCTGATCCAACTCTGGGCCCTGCAGACCAGACATGTTCCATGATCCAGCCGCTGGGCTGTGGCCCTGTTGGGACGGCCCTCCCCACGCCACCACTGAGCCACAGCAGCCTGGTGAAGGCTCAGAGGTGCTGGTGGAGGTTCAAAGGTGCTGGTGGAGGCTCAGAGATGCTGGTGAAGGTTCAGAGGTGCCGGTGAAGGTTCAGAGGTGCCGGTGAAGGTTCAGAGGTGCCGGTGAAGGTTCAAAGGTGCCGGTGAAGGTTCAGAGGTGCTGGTGAAGGTTCAGAGGTGCTGGTGAAGGCTCAGAGGTGCTGGTGAAGGCTCAGAGGTGCTGGTGAAGGTTCAGAGGTGCTGGTGAAGGTTCAGAGGTGCCGGTGAAGGTTCAAAGGTGCTGGTGAAGGCTCAGAGATGCTGGTGAAGGTTCAGAGATGCTGGTGAAGGTGGTGAAGGTTCAGAGATGCTGGTGAAGGCTCAGAGGTGCTGGTGAAGGCTCAGAGGTGCTGGTGAAGGTGGTGAAGGTTCAGAGATGCTGGTGAAGGTTCAAAGGTGCTGGTGAAGGCTCAGAGATGCTGGTGAAGGTTCAGAGATGCTGGTGAAGGTGGTGAAGGTTCAGAGATGCTGGTGAAGGCTCAGAGATGCTGGTGAAGGTGGTGAAGGTTCAGAGATGCTGGTGAAGGCTCAGAGGTGCTGGTGAAGGCTCAGAGGTGCTGGTGAAGGTTCAGAGGTGCCGGTGAAGGTTCAAAGGTGCTGGTGAAGGCTCAGAGATGCTGGTGAAGGTTCAGAGATGCTGGTGAAGGCTCAGAGATGCTGGTGAAGGTGGTGAAGGTTCAGAGATGCTGGTGAAGGTTCAGAGATGCTGGTGAAGGTTCAGAGATGCCGGTGAAGGTTCAGAGATGCTGGTGAAGGCTCAGAGGTGCCGGTGAAGGTTCAGAGGTGCTGGTGAAGGCTCAGAGATGCTGGTGAAGGTTCAGAGATGCTGGTGAAGGCTCAGAGATGCTGGTGAAGGTTCAGAGATGCTGGTGAAGGCTCAGAGATGCTGGTGAAGGTTCAGAGATGCTGGTGAAGGCTCAGAGATGCTGGTGAAGGTTCAGAGATGCTGGTGAAGGCTCAGAGGTGCCGGTGAAGGTTCAGAGATGCTGGTGAAGGCTCAGAGGTGCTGGTGAAGGTTGCAGGAAGCAGAATGTTGACAGCATTTTAACACGCCGCCGTCAACAGTGGGTCAACGGCAGGTCTGCACATTCTGGGGCGCCACGACCTCCTCCATCAAGTGGCCCGCTCACCGGGTCCTCTGGTACGCCCCCCAGGTTCTTGGTGCCAGGCCAGGAGATAAATCCCACCTTCTGGCCTGTGTGCAGACGTGTACAGATGTGTTATCCTTCCTCTGTGGTGCCACCAGTGGTGGCTCCGTCCGTTCTGGACCGCTCCACCGTCTTCCAGAGCATTTCTAGATCGGACTCGTCTTGCTAACTGGCTCGCTAACTCTTTTCCTAACTAACTAACTAACTAACTAACTAAGGATCATTACAGCTTCTGAAAGGACAGAAGGAAGACAAGGAAATTTCAAAATACCAAATAACAAGTTTGAGTCCTGAAATGTATTCTGCCCTTTTTTGGTCTTGGTGTGCAGTTTTTATAGCTGGGTTGTTCGAGGAGGTGGGACGGGATCTATAGGAGGTGGGACGGAGTCTATATGAGATGGGACGGGATCTATAGGAGGTGGGACGGAGTCTATAGGAGGTGGGACGGAGTCTATAGGAGGTGGGACGGAGTCTATAGGAGGTGGGGATGGGATCTATAGGAGGTGGACGGGTCTATAGGAGGTGGACGGTCCTATAGGAGGTGGGACGGGAATCTATAGGAGGGGGACGGGATAGTCTATAGGAGGTGGGACGGGATCTATAGGAGGTGGGACGGAGTCTATAGGAGGTGGACGGGATCATAGGAGGTGGGGCGGAGTTATAGGAGGTGGGACGGGATCTATAGGAGGTGGGACGGAGTCTATAGGAGGTGGGACGGAGTCTATAGGAGGTGGGATGGGATCTATAGGAGGTGGGACGGAGTCTATAGGAGGTGGGACGGGATCTATAGGAGGTGGGACGGAGTCTATAGGAGGTGGGACGGAGTCTATAGGAGGTGGGACGGAGTCTATAGGAGGTGGAATTGGGACGGAGTCTATAGGAGGTGGGACGGGATCTATAGGAGGTGGGACGGAGTCTATATGAGATGGGACGGGATCTATAGGAGGTGGGACGGAGTCTATAGGAGGTGGGACGGAGTCTATATGAGATGGGACGGGATCTATAGGAGGTGGGACGGAGTCTATAGGAGGTGGGACGGGATCTATAGGAGGTGGGACGGAGTCTATAGGAGGTGGGATGGGATCTATAGGAGGTGGGACGGAGTCTATAGGAGGTGGGACGGAGTCTATCGGAGGTGGGACGGAGTCTATAGGAGGTGGGACGGAGTCTATAGGAGATGGGACGGGATCTATAGGAGGTGGGACGGAGTCTATAGGAGATGGGACGGGGTCTATATGAGATGGGACGGGGTCTATAGGAGGTGGAGGTGGGGTCTATGGATCTAAATGAGAGGAAGATGTACAGTAACGGCCGCTTCAGGCTGGTTGATCACACGTAGCTGAATATAAAGATCAGCGAGGTCCTGGACGTCCCGTTTGTTCTGATGGGATGTTCGGAGACATCTAGGAACATTATTGTCTGCATACCTTGGCATTCCAGTCTTTGTTAAGGTAATATATGCATGTGACACACCGCCCGTCGCCATTTGGGTTGTCCACGTGGCGCACGTACCCCGTTCCGTTTCCAGGGTAACACGCCACCATCGCCTGAAACCAGAGAGAATAAAAGTGTGAGACCAGCAACAAGAGCTAAAGCTCATGGAAACTGAAGATGCTAAGATGCTAAATGAAGGCGGGCCAGAGCAGAGCGCCACGGCGAGCAGCTGTGAGGGCAGCAGACGCCCGTGTGGCCTCTGATGTAAAGCCAGCAGGCCGCCTTGGCGCCCCCCCGCCATTGTTCTGGATTCACCTGCGCCAAGGTTGCTTACAACACAGCCGCCGCACTATAAACCAGTGAGGGACCACACCGGAGATATCACGTGCACGTCGATTTCCCCTCGCCCCTTCCTGCCCCGCTGGCTCCTATGATAGGCTGGGGGTGTTGGCAGCGGCGCTGGGAGCTGCACAGTCCAGAGCCAGCCTGGCATTCCCACCGGGAACACAACATTCCTCCTCAGTCACCAACTTAAAATATACTTTTAGAGGCGTGAATGGGAGCGCCTGTCACTCACATCTGTCTGCTGCGGGACGCAGGTCACCACCGGAATTCATAATATCAGCCTACAAAGCTGATGGAATAAGGAAAGACTAACACCCGGGGGGGGGGGCTCCCTTCTGCTTGCTAAACTGTGACTCTGAAAACAAGGGCTGGTCTGGAAGGGAATGCACATGTGACGGGTGCTAACTTGATAAAAAGCTTCCTCTTGGTAAAGTGCAATGCAGCGAGCTTATGGGAGAGCGTCTGTGTGTGTGTGTGTGTGGGGGGGGGGGGGGGGGGGGGGAGGAGACAAAGCAAATGGGTTTAGGGTTAAAGCTAGAGGAGACGAGCGAACTGCTGTAAACTCTGACTCTTGGCCTTCATCCAGCGGGAGCAGTATTTTAATGCTTGTGCTACGTGCAGAGCGTGAGGAAGGTTGGCTGATCCTTGGCTATGTGCCCCCCCCCCCCCCACTTGGCTCACCCAGCGAAGCTGAAGATGGGTAAACACGATCAGTTGGGCAAACGGGGCGGCCTAGATTTGGACAGGCGAGAACGAGGAGTGGGGGTTAAAGATGACAGTTTTATTTCTCAGACCTCCCACTGAAGGCCTCAAATGCTTTGCTAGCTGTAGCTCCTAAATAAGAGAGTGCAAACAAGGTGCTGCAGGACGACAGAGCGAAGGTTGGCTCACCCCCGTGGCCTCGTATTCAGGCCACTTTGAATCATCTTTATGAGAGTCACCCTGAAATAATGACATTTAAAAGCCGTGGGATTGATCTGATGACTGGCTGCTAATTACACTCGGATGGCACAAGATGCTGTTCGCTGCATTCGTAACTAACGATTCAGTTCATTAAAGCAGAACGGTTCATTTTTACAAAAGCAGTTTGTGGGTCGATGCTACCTAATGCTAAATTTGACCTTGTACTGGGATAATCCAGCCGTCGCTGTGATGCCACCACCACCACCACCACCACCATCATCATCATCATATAGAACATCTGCTTCATGCTCCAACGCCAGTCATGAACGAGGAAAAGCTGCAGGGGGCCTCCTCACGTAGCAGAAGCAAGGCCTCAAAACAAGTACAAACGCACGGCGGCCTCGTGGCGGCGGCGGCCTCATGGCGCGGCGGCCTCATGTTGGCGGCCTCGTGGCGGCGGCGGCCTCGTGTCGGCGGCGGCCTCGTGGCGGCGGCGGCCTCATGGCGCGGCGGCCTCATGTTGGCGGCCTCGTGGCGGCGGCGGCCTCGTGGCGTCCAGGACTGTGGGAAACCGGGCAGATTGGGTCCCAGCCCAGGACGCTCAGGCGTTTTATCTGTCCAACACTGGAGCTGAATGCAGAGGAAATCCCTGTTCCAAGCCATGACCCAGTTTATTCTTTTCTTAACTGCAGGCTGTGAACGAGAGGGGACGTATACAGCGGCCACGCTGTCCTACAGCCTCCACGGAAAAGGCCCGTCTCTGGTTTCTTTACGTACATTCTCAGCAGGGGGTCTGTCGACCTGATCGTTTCTAGCCTCCTATAAAGAAAGGAAGCAGGAGCAGAGTGGATCTTTCCGCAGCAGCGTCTCCCCAACTGCTCCGACTGACCGGCTTCATCGTGCTTGTCTGGGAGCCAAGTGAGCTCATGGGGTAATTGGATCAGTCACCGATACCGTCTTGTTGCCAGTAGCGAAAAAAGGAGCACAATTTCATGTTAAAACCTGAAGACAAGATGCATTTGGAGCCCGGGAGGCTGGAACGTTCAAAGGAAAACACAGAACGCAGGTAAATGTGATTAAATAGTGATTGAATTCAACTTAAGCCAGTGAATTAATACGGAGAGACTTCCACTGTCCAGCAACAACCAGGAGGGATCTCCACCGGGGTCAGAACCAGGACCAGCAGAAAACCGCGACATAAACATGCTGCCAATGAATTCGCACAACTCCATCAGAACAGCAGCAACAACCAGGATCGGGGGTCGGCGTCCAAAAATGCTGCCGTTGTTATTTAGTGCGTAGCGGTGAAACAATAAACAGGAAGGAGATGCATGCAAGGTGCTGCTCCGGCCCGCTGGCACCACAGGCGGAAGCAGCCTATAGAAGACATAGCAGGCCCAGCACATGACTTCCTTTAGCCGGCTCGCTCTATAGACTTGGAAGATTTAGGTCAACGGTCAACTTCCTGACCGAAGCTCTTGTTCGCCGTCGCCCTGCGACACTACAAATACATAATGTACACGGCTGAATTATGCACCTACAAGCCTTGGCTTTGGAAGGACGGCTGAGGGGGGCATCTTTAGCCCCCGGCCGAGTGCTGCTGCTCAAATATTGGAAGCAGAAGGTGCACAAATGCTGCATTTCCCTGCACTACGTGAGTTGTTCTGGCTGGAATCTAACATAGAAACAGCAGGGTGATCTCACAGCATTATCACCGCCTCTCCTCTGTGCACGGCACAGGACCAGCTCGCTGCTGTTATATAGGCAGGGCCCCCCCGCGGCCCCCTGCCGGGGGCACGCGTGACGGTTGCAGGAAGAGCTCGTCCCCAGCCTTTGGCTATGCTAAGGCAGCGCCGGCTGGGGGCGGCCTGGTCCCGAGGGGACGTGCCCACCGGGGTTTGCTGGGTCAGTCACCTTCACAGGCTCCCAGGAACGCTCTAAGGGCATCAGCGAGTCCTCAACACGTGCACGCGCCGCTGCACGCCAGCCCCCACAATGCTAGCGCAGGAGTGGAGGAAGCGGGAACAATGACATTTAATAAGTGTTTGGCCCAAATCATGTCCCCCTATCTTCCTCGTTGCAAATTCTGCGCACATTGTTCGGGATCCCTTTGAGCCACCGATACAGCGGCCGTCTATTTGTGCAAGTCATGCTGATAGTCACTGGTCACAGTCCAGGAGGGCGTTTGCCAAGACAACCGGGCCAGTGGGTGAGGAAGCAGAGGGGGCCCCACGGCTGACACCCTGACGGCCCGACGCATCAGCTGCTTCCCATGACTGCAGGCTAAAATAGAGCCTTCTGATAAACTGCTTCATGTTTACCAAGAAGCGCTGAGGTGGAAAAGCACAACTGGACGGGCGGAATAGCCTAAAAATAACAGTGATTGTAATCAGAGTTTGATGCAAGCAGATTAAAGTAAATACCTGAAGCCAGCCTGTGCTACATGTCAGACACAGAAGAGAGCAAAATAGGGCCAAAGCAAGGCGGGACACGACCCGCGGACGAGGGGAAGCTTTGACTTTGGAATTAAATAAATACATGTCCAACATTACCAAAAACCTAAAGTTCAGCCTCTGGGTGCAGGTGTTGGCTCACGAAGCCACTGAAAGAAGTTGGAGAGGCTTTAATTTTTATGTTCACAGAGCTTTGGATCGTCTCCCCTCTGGATGGAGCGAGTGATGCTGCCAGCAGCTCATCTCCCGGGTCAGGATCGCTCCACGATGACGGTTTAAAGGGGTCGGGTCACCTGAACCCAGCAGCTGGAACCAGTCTGACGTTTCTGCGGGTCAAACGGCAGCTCTACATGCACTAAACGTGCACGTCCCACACGCAGGTCCTCCTCCTCCAAAGGAATGCAGCCTCACCTATGGTCTGAGTCCACATCCAGGTACAGAACATCCCTCCCTCCCGTGGACCACACCACGGCACACAGTCCCGGATCGTCAGGTTCTGACCCGACAACCAGCTGGAGCTGCAAGAACAATCACAACGCACGTGCCGAACGTAACCTGCTAGCAGACACCTGCTCCAAGTTTAGACAAGCTAAATCCAGGTGAACGGACATTCACACTTCTCAAGGAAGGCCAGCTCCAGGCTGAACAGAACACCGGGTTTAAAGGACCAAGACCGACACACTCAGTCAGGGAGGAACCTACACACACCTCACACTTGTTCCAGATGCCTTCAGAGCTCATTACAGGAAGTGAGGCGGTCTCCTTTCTTTTTAAATGGGAAACCTCAAATATAAGAGTAGAACTTTGGTCTGCTCTCATCTCCAGAGTCGTCCAACACACCACAGTCGTGTGACCAGTTCGGGGGGGTCTGCGACCTTCTTCCCCAGGTAGTCAAACAGTAACGCGATGATTTGGGGGTAAACCTGCGCAAACTATGGGCGTCACTAGTTGCCCACCTTGGGATGTTATTAACCAGGAAGGTGTAGTCCCAGGTATGATCGGCTCACGCATGGTTAGCATGGTCCACCGCTGGCAGCAATACTTTCAGATTCAGATCCCCTTATCTGTCCCACGGGGGAGGGGTTGTACTTACTTTTGTCCTTCCATTAATTGCGTAGTTTCCCAGTTTACCGTTACAGTGTCTAATCAGGTCGTCCATCCGCCCCATCAGGAAGCGGATCTTCTCGCAGCCGGCCTCCTTCCCTTCGATCCAGGTGATTTTATCACCTCGGATGTCTTTAGTGGAGTCGCCTTTTTGGCTGACCAGCTGTCCGTCCGAGAACCTGCCCGTGTTGTGCAGGGCTTTGACATTTTCTAAAATACTCTGTCCGATCTCCGCTCCTAAGAAGTTGTCCACCACACAGATGCCGTGCTTGTTCATGCACGGAACGATGTACTCCGCAGCCAGCTTCTGAGGTGATGCGCTACTTTGTCCGTTCGGTGTGGATGTTCCGTTGGCACCGTCTTCTCCCTGCGCGTCACCCGCGCCAGGTGTGTCACCCGCGCCAGGTGTGTCACCCGCGCCAGGTGTGTCCCCGGTGGGTGCAACTGCACTGTCCGCCTTCTCGGGGCTGATTTGGGCGTCTGGCTCGTCGTGCCCGGGCGGCTGCGGCTGCGGCTGCGGCTGCTCCAGCTTCTGTTTGGGAAGTTGCGGCTTGTTCGCCTCCTTGCAGCTGAGCTTGTGCTTCCTCCAGTCCTGTTTCTGGTGCTCTTTGCTGCAGTAGAAAGAACTCCGGCACCTGCCGCACTTCAGGAGGTTCTCCATTTTCCCACAAAGTTCACAGTACTGTCGGTCCCTCTCCAAATCGCTCTTCCTCTCCATGTGTGTGGCGAACGTCACGGGGGGAGCGCTGCGCCTTTAATTCCGATCCTTCACACGCGCCCTGCTAACCAACAACTTTGGAAACGATCCACTGCCTCTGCCACGCTACACCGAGCCAGACGGAAAAGTGAGACTCAATACCTCGCCATTTCCTCACGCCTACTCCCATCTCAGATCTTGTATCAGTTAAACAATACGAAACAATGGGCTCTGGGCCGAACATTTTGTTGTCGGGCTTCGGGAGGCATTTCAGCGGGCTAACTGTCGCTCTGTAGAAAGTGCATGGCGCCGCTCGGAGTGTGCTAAACCTCTGTGGCCACGCCCGCTCTGACGTCAGCACGCAGGCGCCTCCCCCTGCTGCGCTCCCTTCAGGGCCCGTCGGACACGACCAAGAGGACTCATAAACATACTGGAAACCATGGCGATGACTGCGCTAAATAGCAGAGACGGGAACACGTGCACGTTGTTAATCACTGTCATCGTGTTATCGGACAGCGTGGCTTTGGAGTTGCCGCTTTTGATCAAATGTGAAGTCAATAAGTCGTCTGTCCAAGGCTGTAGTTGCGCAAGCACAGGCAATTTCAGCGGTGCCAAATACGTTTTTTATGCCGTTTTACGCCAACGCATGCGCGCGAAGTACCCGCGTGCAACCTTAATTGTTTATTTTTGAACTCACGACGTGCTTTGAATAAACAACTTGTAAAAATGCCCAATTCGGTAATTACTAGTCATAGCACACGCGCGCGCGCGCGCACACACACACACACACACACACGTCATTTTCTAAGTGTGTTCTTTTCCCTTGTCAAGCAACTGCAGATCTAGAACAATACACACTTTAATCAAAGGATGTGATCACGTTACTTGCTGCTCTGCCATGGTTTGAACCGCGAACACAAATGCATCGTGCGTGTGTTTTGCCCTCATTCCAGTCTTGCGTGTATGGAATTCCTTTCTCACAACAAAAGAAAATGTTGCATAGACATTTGTTAGGTTCTGAGGGCATGTAGTTTTTCATGTTTTATGCATTTTGGGACAATATCGGTGAAGTCTCAGGATACTAATTCATATTATATCGATATTCGGTAATCCTCTATGTTTCTTGCACAAAACAACTTTCAGATCAAGAGGATAACGCGTGCATGTATACACCTGGCTATATAAATAACTGCTGAAATGGGAATAGATGACAAAGAATATGCTGTGTATTCATCACCAACTCAGATTGGCATCCGCCGTATGGCACGTACTCAGTCCGCAGGAGTCCCTGAAGGAGGGGTTTTCTAAAGAGGGTTAGTTATGTGTAATCTGATGAAGACAGGTTACATTAAACTTACAGTTTTAATGACAAATGCCATTTGCCAGTGGTAGATTGCCAAATTTGGAATTTTAAAGTACTGATGCTGACACTAATGTATCCTAACAAATCGTTGGCATGGCAAAGAATGCTTCATTAAAAAGCAAATGGTCACCAAGTAATTAAAAAAACCCATTACAATAATGTAAAATCAACCTTTAATCAATCGGAAATCTAGTGTAGCTAGGATTATTTAAAGACTGAACAAATTTCGAGAAAAGCGCGTTCGACGTTGTGGTTGTTACTACATTTCCCACAATCCACCTCTCTTCCGTTCCTCATACGTGTGTAAACAGCGCAGAAGCCCCGCGCAGGACCCCAACAGCGCCTGTTAGTTAAGAAACAGTTCACCCGCTTTTTAACTATGCGGGGTAATTCCGCATAATTTTGCCCCCCCATACGTTAGACAGTTATTTTTATGTGCAAACGGCGCTCCCTGTCTGGTGACATCATAATTTTAAACTTGTGTTTCCGAAGGTTTCACTGGCAGCACGAGGATCAGCAGCTAAACGTCTAAATTCCTTAAGGCCCGAAATAAGTCGTTCCCTCCAAGAAATTCTCCTAAATTCATCGCTGAATCATGAAGAAGCGAGGTGAGTCCGCCGGGATTTAAGTTTAAAGCAGCTGGGAAAGTCGTTCATAGCTGAAGTCCACTGTGGTTTGGCTCCCTCGTTATTACTGAGCTCTTATTCTAGTAATTACGGTGCAGTTTACACATTTACTGGGATTCTAGAAATATTCGATGCTGAGAACCCAGAAAGACAAAATGTGCACTCATCTCCCAAATAAATAGAGAATTGTAGAGCCCAGATTTATAACTAAAGGTTGTCCTGACCACTATCACCAACCTAACGATGCACTTTAGAAGACTTCATGCAACAGTGATGTTTTTAGTTAATAGAAAGAAGTTGTTGCAGTTAGATTATACATTATTAGTATATGCCCTTGATTCGATGACCTTATTGAGAAAGTTGGTCTAAAATGATGTATTTTTCCGTGTAATGTGTCTCTCCTGTCAGGTGAAGACCTTCTCCAGAAAAATGCTCATGCTGTGCAGGGTCTCCAGGCAACCGGCAGCCCATCCTCCGCCATCATGTCCGTTTTCAGAGGTGAAAACCTACAATGGTTTTGTGGACGAGTGCTCTAGAAAAATATTGGCAACTCTTTCTTTCTCTTCTTGATGCAGTTTTCCAGCAGGAGCTCGATACCAAACACGACAAATACGAACGACTGGTCAAGATCAGCCGAGACGTCACCATCGAGAGCAAGAGGACCATTTTCCTCTTACACAGAGTGACCAGGTAGCGTTGACGCCACCCTGCAGCCGTTAGAGCTCGTTGGGTTATGACAGCATATCGGCCCCGTTGTGGAAGCACTAACTGTTGCTCCCTCATCATTTTGATGACCAGAAGCTTTAGCGATGGCTCAAAATCAGAGGTAATTGGCTGAATAGCTTAGCGCTTAGCGCCGTTGCTTGCACTTGATTGGCTGCCCTGCTTGTCAATCAAGTGACGGGATGAATGATAGGCTGATATTTTTTAATGTAATGAGCACCCCTGCCCTAAAATATAAGTTCTTAAATAGTTAGTGATATATATGTTTATTTGTAGTCACATCATGCCGTCCCATCATACTTCCTGCTTAAATTTCAGGTATTTTTCTGTTTGCTAAAGCGTTCAAGATGCCGAAGCTGTTCTAAATGAAGCCGACTCCAAACTGGACGCTGTCAGACAGAAAATTGGTCAAATAGCCAAGGAGCTGCAAGGAGAGGACATCTATCAGTTCCACAGAGCTTTCACTCCTGGTACGCTTCTGTTGTGGTGAAGGCAAATAAGCCTGTAGACGGACCCGTTAATGTAACCATCGGAACGTTTGAGGGTATATTTGGGAGACGTGTCCATATTGGGTGACCTGACAGCAGCTTCTGTATCATGTTGGGCTGATTTCCTCCGTTTCACGTTCACTTTCATACGTTCTTTCCTGTTTTCACGTAACCTCAGTGGCTGCACGTTCAAATGTTTTGTCAGCTGTTGCAGTCGTGCTGATACGGCGGGAGCGCGACCTTGATGCAGGCGTGGATACGAGACACGCCCTCTGATAAACTCATTAGTATCAGTGTCAGTTGTTGTCAACAGCCAAAACATCTATGGAGCTTTTGGAGAAGAGAACCATTCCAGGCAGTGTGGGAGAGCTGTTATCTGCATCCAGGGAAGTCCTTTCAGATTACAGTCACCACTGCATCCTTTGCGACGTGACCAGTGGCAGTTCTCACCAATTAGGGACTTCGTATACCCGCCCCCCCCATTTTTTTCTTTTAATCAGCATTATTAGATTAAGACTCGCCAACTGCACGGTCTCCTGTGATAGTCTGGCTGACTTGAAGTCTCCAGGCATGTGTAATGGGTCTGCTTTTTATATAAGGACCATTATAAGATATTGTGGGCTAAATCTGAACATAATTGCCACTGATAAGAGGCCAGAATGCCTCTTTGATAAGCTGTTTTGCTCGGTCCGGCTCAAGGCTCCGAGGCAGCACAACACAAGCGGAGGCATTTCCCAGAGTTCAGCTGCAGCTCCGTTGTCCTGGACCTTCGCATTCATTTAGCTTTCAGCTCCTGTTGGTTGATCAGACCTCTTTTCCAACTGCAGTGATTTACAGCTGCTATCGTGGTTAAAGCATCATATCCAATCGCACACGTGTGTGCGTGTGTTATTCCTTTTGCGCCCCCCACTGGCAGCAAACAGGAACTGAACTGTGCCTGCCAGATCGGGTTCTGTTCCTCCTAAACCTCAACATTGTCAGTGAGGTGGGGTGAATGGTGGTGCTCATATTATCGTTAAAAGATGAAGCTGAACGTGCACGTCTCTGGAGCCACGAGCAGCTCCTGCTGTGAAGAAGGCGAGGAGATGAAGTCTTGAGACGTGAAAAACCCCTGGGATGCATTTGGAACGTATTTTGCTAGAATCCTGTCAACACACAATGACAGACTGTGTTTAGTAGCAGCAGCCTGAGCTCGGCGTGCACGGCTGACTGCTGAGCTGGCGTGCACG
This sequence comes from Takifugu rubripes, assembly GCF_901000725.2. Taxonomy (NCBI): domain Eukaryota; kingdom Metazoa; phylum Chordata; class Actinopteri; order Tetraodontiformes; family Tetraodontidae; genus Takifugu; species Takifugu rubripes. The sequence goes on from NC_042288.1 coordinate 16,089,267, forward strand.
CACGTTAGCTGGAGGAGTTAGCGACACTCGGCTAAAAACGGCTGGAGGGCTGCGGAGAAGCGTCCTTACATGTCTGTGAAGGGTCATCCAGGACGGCTCAGTCTGGTAGCTGCATCACGACTCCACGTGATCTCGGCTGGGTGCACGGAGCTGTGGGTAGGGGGCGCTCTCCACGTGACCTCGGCTGGGTGCACGGAGCTGCGGGTAGGGGGCGCTCTCCACGTGACCTCATCTGGGTGCACGGAGCTGCGGGTAGGGGGCGCTCTCCACGTGACCTCATCTGGGTGCACGGAGCTGTGGGTAGGGGGCGCTCTCCACGTGACCTCAGCTGGGTGCACGGAGCTGTGGGTAGGGGGCGCTCTCCACGTGACCTCGGCTGGGTGCACGGAGCTGTGGGTAGGGGGCAGCTCTCCACGTGACCTCGGCTGGGTGCACGGAGCTGTGGGTAGGGGGGCGCTCTCCACGTGACCTCGGCTGGGTGCACGGAGCTGTGGGTAGGGGGCGCTCTCCACGTGACCTCGGCTGGGTGCACGGAGCTGTGGGTAGGGGGCGCTCTCCACGTGACCTCGGCTGGGTGCACGGAGCTGTGGGTAGGGGGCGCTCTCCCACGTGACCTCGGCTGGGTGCACGGAGCTGTGGGTAGGGGGCGCTCTCCACGTGACCTCGGCTGGGTGCACGGAGCTGTGGGTAGGGGGCGCTCTCCACGTGACCTCGGCTGGGTGCACGGAGCTGTGGGTAGGGGGCGCTCTCCACGTGATCTCGGCTGGGTGCACGGAGCTGTGGGTAGGGGGCGCTCTCCACGTGATCTCGGCTGGGTGCACGGAGCTGTAGGTAGGGGGCGCTCTCCACGTGTCATCTGCACCACAGCTGGTAACGGGCCAGTTTGCTTTACTGGTTCTCAGAAGTGTTGATGGCTGATGAGGGAGGTGGGATTCCATCCTTCTCTCCTGCTGCTCAGCTTCACGCAGGTTTGAGCCCCTTTGAAGTTCACGTTTGCTCTGAAGTAAAGTGCAGACACAAAGCCTTCCATCCTGCTATTATTGGATGGCTGTTTACCCAGGGTCAGAAAACAACAGTAGAGGTCACCTCAGCCCCCCAGCAAAGATGGAGGCCGTGTCTCAGTGGGCCTGCGGGGAGCGTTCCATCGGTGGAGCTGCTCACACATTTAATCCTGCTCACATGGAGCCTGTTGTCATGGCTCTTATTCTGTGCACCAGGGATTCAGGAGTTTGTGGAGGCGGCATCGTTCCTGCATTATATCCGCCATCGCAGCCTCGTCAGCCTGGAGGAGATCAACGCCAGGCTGGTGTTCGTGAGGCCAGAGGAGCCTCCTTCCATGGTCAGTGTGAGAGCTTGAGCAAACACCTGGTCATTTATTTAAAAAACACAGAAACCCAATCTGATGAGGCTCCAGTCCAGGATTATTTCACAAGGGTCCACACAAATACTGGTTTCATTTCTGTGACTTTCAGGACTCTGTTGAGGCCGGGCCAGCAGGAGCCCTGACCTTCCAGGTGACCCCCTCAGACTACCTGCTGGGCGTGGCCGACCTGACCGGGGAGCTAATGCGCCTGTGCATCAGCAGCGTGGGCAACGGCGACATCGACACGCCCTTCCAGCTGAGTCAGTTCCTGCGGCAGATCCACGACGGCTTCTTCTACATCGGGAACACGGGTCCGTACGAGGTGTCCAAAAAGCTGCACGTGCTCCGCCAGAGCCTCGGGAAGGTGGAGGATGCCTGCTACACCCTGCGTGTGCGCGGTTCCGAGATCCCCAAACACATGCTGGCTGACGTGTTCTCCAGCCGGAGCGCGCTCATTGACCCTGACGAGGGGCCGGTGTGAGTCCGGATGCTCGCTGGCGTCTGACGGCAGCTGGCCAAACATCTCCATCAGCTCCAACGTTGTTGTGCGTGTTGGTCATTCGAATTCTTCGCTAACCCACGATTTACAGATTTGTTAAGGCTCTCAGTACATTGTGCTTGTGGGTGGTTTTGTATTTTAATATCACCCAAGTGAGGTTGGAAACTTGAAAGGTTTAATTATGTCGCACCTGTTGGAATGTTTCTGTTTGCCGTCTTCAGTTAATAAATACCCATTAGAGCTTCCAATGATCCGAAATATTGCATTAACTAGCATCCCTAAAACACTGTTGCGATGCTATTGGAAGGTCCTGTTACGTTGGCACACGAGGTTCCACCAAGACGGCGATGACCTGGCTGTGCAGCACACCTGGGATCAGTGATCTGGGTTTACCCATTCGACCCATTTGGATGCGCTGAGGATTCTACTGCCTTTGCATGCTTCAAAGGTTCTCCTGCCAAATAAATCACGCCGTGAAGGTTCCTTAAACCTCTTTCTTTTTATTTTGCCTCTGTGGGCCATACGTGCGTAGCTGAGCCCCCCCCCCCCCCCCCCCGCAGCTCCTCACCTGAAGGATCCATCATGAGGAACGGATCTGCACGTGTGGACTGTTGTAGATCGCCGTCGGCCTTTGGCTGCGTCTGAACACTACCTGGGGCTGGATGTGGGCAAACATGGAGACATTTAGTGCTTTTCTCTCCACTAACGATGAACTAAAGCTGTGTAAAGCCTGACCTCTAGTGGCGGACGCTTTAACCTGCCACCAACACACACAAACACACACCTGAGTTATTATTTAAGAGTGGCGGCAGCGGGGATCTGGAAACCTGGATTAATCCCACTCCGCTCCAGTTAAATGGCTCCGAGCCTCATGAGCTGCTGAGGCCCGATGTGGGTCTCATCCCTCCCTCTGCTGCAACAGAAGATCTCTGGTGTTCTTCTCTCATAGGGTGCTGGCAGGGAGAGAAAGAATAAAAAGCAGCACAAATGGCTGCACGTGAATTTACTTTTTCAATGACCAAAAAGAACATAGTGGCTAGTATTGTAGTTTTTGTTCTGTAACATGGCGCACGATGACCCCACGTTAGATAAAGTGTGTAGTTGTTAGTCTTTAATGAGGATGATGATGCTTCACGCAGCTGCTGCAGACGGTGACCCCGTGTTGAGGGGGTGTCCGTGCGCAGGGAAGGGGCCGGTGCGTCCGCCGCAGCGCTCCCGGGGCTGGCCGCTGAGCCTGCGAGGCGGGCTGAACTCTGGAGTCAAATTCCTGAACACGTAGGAGCTCCTGACGCAGCTTCCTCGACCGCGACGACGCACAGCGACGCAGGCCGGAGCGCAACCACCGACCAACGGAGGAGCGGGATCCGCCGTCCCTTCCCCCGGCACAGCGGATGCTTCCCCCGGGCGAGACGGCGAGACTGCGGGGCCGTCGGGACGCTTCCGCGGCGAGTGTTCGGGCGCCACCGGGTCAGAGCACTTCTGAGCTGGGCAACAGGCGTCGGTGGGATCGGAGTTGATGGGAAACGCGCGTAAAGGAAACGGAGCTCTGCTCTTTTTCTTTTCTTTGCTTCTAAGAGCGTAAAAATAAGCGCAGCTTGACTTTTCCACAGCGGAAATGAGAGCGGTTTGGTTGTTGGCTCCTGACCCTGATCCATGTTTGACCCCCCACCAGGACGTTCTTAGACTCTTTTAAAGATGTTTGCAGGACTGATGGGCATCGAACGTGGCTCCGCGCGTCACCGCTGCGAAATCACCGAAGGTAAAACTCTGGTTTTTCTTTTCTGCGTCTCGCGGCAACATCTTCCTGTAGTTTGTAGGATTTGGGTTAGTTCTTGGTAACACTTGGTATCATGAGATCACAAATAAACCAGAGCAGCGGGCATGGAATCATTCAAGGGGCCTGGAACACCACCCCGGCTCCGGGGGAGGTGTGACGGGCTGGCCGAAGAGGAGGAGGCGCTCTTCCTCCTCCAGCTGGCGGCGTGGACACACGGATGGTTAGGTTAGGTTAGGTTAAGGTTAGGTTAGGGCTAGGGTTAAGTTAAGGTTAGGTTAGGGTTAAGGCTAGGGTTAGGTTAAGGTTAGGTTAGGGCTAGGGTTAAGGTTAGGTTAGGGCTAGGGTTAGGTTAAGGTTAGGGCTAGGGTTAGGTTAAGGTTAGGTTAAGGTTAGGGCTAGGGTTAGGGCTAGGGTTAGGTTAGGGTTAGGTTAGGTTAGGGCTAGGGTTAGGTTAGGTTAGGGTTACGATTAGAGCTAAACTCAGTTCTATGAAGACTGTCACTGGGCATCTGGTTACTCCTTAGTGTCTCGCTGCTGTGCAGGCAGACAGACAGGCAGGCAGGCAGGCAGACAGACAGACAGGCAGGCAGGCAGGCAGACAGGCAGGCAGGCAGGCAGGCAGGCAGGCAGACAGGCAGGCAGGCAGGCAGGCAGGCAGGCAGGCAGGCAGGCAGGCAGACAGACAGACAGACAGACAGACAGACAGACAGACAGACAGACAGGCAGACAGGCAGGCAGGCAGGCAGGCAGGCAGTTTCACTTCCTCCTCTCTGCTGATGCTCATCAAGCTGTTCCACGTGTGCTGAGAATGTTTCTGTTCCTCAAATGTCTGTTTGCTTTGAGATCCTCCATGTTCCTCAGGGTTAGGTTAGGGCTAGGTTAGGGCTAGGTTAGGGTTAGGTTAGGGCTAGGTTAGGGTTAGGTTAGGGCTAGGTTAGGGTTAGGGCTAGGTTAGGGTTAGGTTAGGGCTAGGTTAGGGCTAGGTTAGGGTTAGGTTAGGGCTAGGTTAGGTTAGGGCTAGGTTAGGGTTAGGTTAGGGCTAGGTTAGGTTAGGGCTAGGTTAGGGCTAGGTTAGGGCTAGGTTAGGTTAGGGCTAGGTTAGGGTTAGGCTAGGTTAGGGTTAGGTTAGGGCTAGGTTAGGGTTAGGTTAGGGCTAGGTTAGGTTAGGGCTAGGTTAGGTTAGGTTAGGGCTAGGTTAGGGTTAGGTTAGGGCTAGGTTAGGTTAGGGCTAGGTTAGGGTTAGGGCTAGGTTAGGGTTAGGTTAGGGCTAGGTTAGGGTTAGGTTAGGGCTAGGTTAGGGTTAGGGTTAGGACTAGGGTTAGGTTAGGGCTAGGTTAGGGTAGGGCTAGTTAGGGCTAGGTAGGGTTAGGGTTAGGTTAGGGCTAGGTTAGGTTAGGGTTAGGTTAGGGGCTAGGTTAGGGGTAGGCTAGGTTAGGCTAGGTTAGGTTAGGGCTAGGTTAGGTTAGGCTAGGTTGGGGTTAGGTTAGGTAGGGTTAGGTTAGGTTAGGCTAGGTTGGGGTTAGGTTAGGCTAGGTTAGGGTTAGGTTGGGGTTAGGTTAGGCTAGGTTAGGCTAGGTTAGGCTAGGTTATGGTTAGGTTAGGCTAGGTTGGGGTTAGGTTAGGCTAGGTTAGGCTAGGTTATGGTTAGGTTAGGCTAGGTTGGGGTTAGGTTAGGCTAGGTTAGGCTAGGTTATGGTTAGGTTAGGCTAGGTTAGGCTAGGTTAGGGTTAGGGTTGGGTGGCCTCTTTCATCTCCAAAGGTAAATAAAGGAAACGCTCCGGACGAGCTTCTCCCAGCTTTTGTGGCAGCGGCAACAAGCTTCAGTGGGGAACTCAGTTTTCACTTCAGTCCTGCGGGAATTCCTGGAGAACTAGTTTAGCACAAAGGCCTGACAGGAAGCAGCCAGTCAGACTACTGAACAGCTAAATGAGACGTCCTGCCCCCAGATACACACACACTCACGTGCACAACGGGCCTGCAGGCATTTCCTGACGGTAGCACCTCCCCTGGGCTCTCCCTCGAGCTCTCTGCTGTATCAGGTCTTCGGCCGCCACAGACGGGGACCCAGCGGGTGTTGGGTTTCTGAAATGGGTTGTGGAACAGTGGCCACGTCTGTGAAGCTCCACTAATGGAGCAGAACGTAACAGGAGCCAACATGGGGGGCGCCAACATGGGGGGCGCCAACATGGGGGGCGCAGGAGGGTTGGGGCGTGACATCATCACCAGAGGTCACGAGGAGGCTCGACCTTGTGGCAGTTTGACTGAGCCGCTGTCTAAAAATGTGAGGATGAGGTGCTGGTGGCTCCCTGGTCCTCCAGCATCAATGCTCTCACTGTCTCCAACACTGGCTGCACGCTTGAGTGGGAAGACAAAATTGAGCATGCAAAAATGAGAGCGAGCAGCACAGCTGTCCACAAAGGGGCTGTTGATGCCCCCATCACGCCCAGCTCTGAGCCGACACGATGTGCACGTTAATCACGTGGAGCTGCAGCAGGTGCCCCACTCTCAGCCTCAATGCCTCTTTCAGGAACCTTGCTGGCCGGTTCCTTCCCCTCCGCTCGGTGTGTCCGCTCTGGTTTCAGCCTGCCGACCTTACTGACATCAACTGCACACTTCCTGTCACAGTTTCCTGTCTTTTCTCAGTGACTCAGTCAGTTGACCACATTCAGTGTTTGTCCAGATGTTTGGAGCCCCGATCTCAGGGCTCCACCCATCGTGGTGCGTGAGGGAGCGGTGTTTTAATGTTCAGACATCAGACTTGATCTGGGCTCAGCCTGCTGATATTGGGGACATTGATAGTTCAAACCTCTAACCCAACGCCGAGAGTCGCCCTCTTCCGCCCAGGGGTGTGTCCGGGCCTACGATGACGGCGTGCCTTTGGAATTTCTGGACAGCTGCAGCAGAACTCTGGGAAGTATCGCAGGGCTGCTCCAGTTGTTTTTCATGCAGTTAGTGATGGTGGCGGCCAGTGTTGAGATCAGTAGTTCGTGTTGATATTTGCCTCCTCGGAACTCCTCCCTGGATCCCTGGTTATGGGTTTGCGTAACCAGCACATTTAACAGGAGCTTTTCCTCCATGATGGCACACTTAAGCTTCCCTAAGTTGGTCCTTTATCTCCCCACCGAGCAAGCTGTCTAGCTTAATGGCTAATCTCTGCATCGACAGGTGGCCGAGTGTCAGGGACAGCTGGCAGCTCTGCTCGCAGGAGGCTCCACAGAAGGCTGGGCTCCACCAGAGCGGAGGCGGCCCAGCTGCACACCGCTGCTCCTGACCAGGAGGAAGAGGAGCACGACGCAGGCAGGACAGTGAGGAGCAAATCCAGAACTGAGGTTGGTGTCGGTGAGGTGAAAGCTGCTGCTGCTAAACTATCCGGCATGACTCAGCAGGAGCCAGACGGGCTCATGAGCGGCTCGCCGAGTCTTTGCTGGTCAGACTCCGTTCCCCTTCCTCCCTGTGGCCGCTGGGTCGGCCGGGACCCAGCTCCAATGAATGAGGTCAAAGTGAGCCCAGCCAGTGCTGTCCGGTGCTCAGCGAAGGAGACCTTTAGCTCCAGCTTCAGTTTCATCCAGCAGTCTCTCAACTCCTCCCAGACTGCAGAGACACCTCCGTCCCAGGACCCAGAACCACTAATCCATAAAAAAGGACCTAATTCACCAAAGTCAAAGGGTCCAGTCCAGCTCCTTCCCTCTGCCAGCTCAGGGGACCCCACAGACAGCGAGGACTTGCCATCCTGCAGGAGGTTCTGGCTGAGGTGTCCCTGGGACAGGAGGGGGGACCCACCTGACCCGCCCGACTGCGACGCCGTGGACATAGAGATCATCTCCTCGTTCTCTGTGGACTCAGATAACGCCTCCGCCTCATCTGTCACCTCTGGCTACGAAAGTGCAACGCCAACCTCGGACCAGGGCTGGGACAACCTGGTGAAGAAGTACGAGGGGGTGCTGCAGGACTGTCTGCAGAACAACCGCACCTACACCAAGGTGGGCACCACGACTTAGAGTAAGGACCAGAGACGGATACGAAACAATGGAAGCAAATGATTTCACTCTTATTAGCAGAGCAGTTTCAATTAGCCGTGAGCATTCAGAACACAACCCCCCCCCCCGTCTTTTCTTCTGCTGTCCTTTGAGATGCTAACGTGTCACCTGCCTTCCCCCCAGATCGAGTCCATGATGTTGAAGCTGCAGAGGCTCCAGCAGAAGGCCATCCTGGACGATGACTACGACGCAGGTGAACAGCCCCCACCACTCACATGGCCTGTTGTAGCCCCAGGCTCTGTTCACCCTCAGCTCTACGAGCACAGGAGGCTCAGTTTTACCGCTGAATTAGGAACCCTCAGGTTGGCTGCGTGTCATGCCACATCTGTTGACCCAGTGAAACCTAAAACTGGGCAATGTTTGACCAGGGAGAGCAGAGGTAAACACACATTCCCCCCGTGTCCACCCTGATAACCTTCTGAGGGAAAGAAAAACAGTACAGTTGAATTTTCCAGAAGAAACTGGACGAGCCTATACATCCCGGACGGTTTATTTATTGCAACAGGATTCTTTTCTACCCTTCTCCTGGTCACCGTGTCTTTGTTAAGAGCACGATAATCTAGTCTGCCCTAAACACAATACATCAGAACATTTTCTGCAGATTCTTTTTAATCAAGGTCAGTTAATTACATTTCCTTAATGGTTTCTGGAAATTATCCGTTTTCCTCATGGGATTCTCTAAAATCTCATGTAATTCCATTTTGGATCGGGGTATAAACAGAATGATACTTTTTTAGCATTTCTATCGTGTTAATCTGTGTGTGTGTGTGTGTGTGTGTGTGTGTGTGTGTGTGTGATAGCTGAGCGTTTTGGGAAAAAGCTGGAGGAGCTGAGGGGGGAGCGGGGGGGTCTAAGCCTGGGTTTGCCCTCCACGCAGCCCAGCGTGGCTCTATTCCTGCAGAGGCTCAGACATGCGGTGCACAGCGCCCTCCAGAGGCCAGACTGGGGTCATTGCAGGTCAGTCCAAACGTCTTTGGTGTTTAAAATCGAAAATTACAATAAAACGGTCTTTAAAATTATTATTATTATGATAGTCGCATGTTTAATGTGAAAAAAATCTCGAATTAATGATTGCAACGCTCAAATAAAGCCAGTCTTATTTTCTATCAATTTAGTTTTGGATCTAATTTTATGGGCTGTCTACTTAGACAATTGGAAATTGTGATGTATCAGAATGATCTTGTAATTAGCTGTAACACTTAAAGCCACAACACTGCTCATTTGGAGATTACAAGCCAGCTGTTGTAGATAAGCTCTTAAGTGCATTTTGAAATCCAATTTATCGTCTTCGTGAAACTGGTAAATGCTCATTTTAAAGCACAGGAAGTCTAAAACGGCTCCAACAGAAAGGACACCAAAATGAAGTCATCTGTTTTAGGTCTCATTCTTTTAAAAGTGCCCTAGAACTTTCTAGAATTGATGCATCAGTCTCAGTGAGGTAAATGCACCAGAAAACATGAAATGTGTGTTTCTGCTTCTGAAGGGATGTTCTGGACGTGGCGGAGCAGAGGGACGCATCACCAGGCCCGCTGCAACGAAGAGACAAGCTGGTTCGGGAAAGAAGGCTGGTCGAGGTAACGGGGCTAATCATTGGTGGCTGTGTGGCTCGGCACGTCTGGGGGAAGGGTAAATAAGCAACAGTGCCCTCTGCAGGAGGATATCGCCCAGTTGCAGCGCAGGTTGGCGGAGCTGACGGAGCGCAGCCGGTGTCTGCAGCAGCAGATCCAGCAGGAGGAGCACCAGGCGGAAGCCGAGGAGCTGGAGAGCTGCGTCCGGCGGAGCTGCACCACGGCCCAGCTGCGCGGCCTGAGCCAGAGCCTGCAGGACCTGGTCAGCTGTGAGAGCCGCAGGCAGATCTCCGCCTCCCCTCCGGTCGCCATGCTCAGGTCGGCAGCACCTCGACTCCTCCAGAGAGTTGATCTGCATGTGTGAGACACAAGTGCTGATAGAGAACCCTGACCCTAATGAGTGCGAGCCATCACACTCAGTCGGGTCATGTTAAAGTCCCCACGTGTGCAGACGGGATTATTTCTCATCTGCAAAACGAGTAATGGGTATTTTCTGGGAGTCTGTGAAATGTTCCAGATGTGCTCGAAGCAAGAGGGCTCTCCAGATGTTTCTAGACGGTCTGCAACAAAGAGGAAACTGTCACGGATCACAAACCACAGCAACTGTTTGGTCTAAAAAGCTTCAGCAGAACTCGTTTTTACAACTAGGGAGGATGCACTGTTCTAAAACATTAAAGAAATATATAGAATTAATTATTAAAAGAATTTTAAGTATGTATATGAAAGACTTCAGAACTCCAGGAGACATGATCACGCTTATTATTATAAACACTCTGATAGCTGATGTCCTTCGTGTTCAGATGATGGAGAATTGTTCATTTTGTTATTCTTTGGTGAATCTAGGAAGGATAAAAATCTATGCAAACGCAGCTATACTCCCTCTTCCTGCAGTTCACGTCACCTCCGGCTGGTGGCGCTAGAAAACAACAAACCGCACCGTTGCCAACGAGCAGTCCCCATTTTCTGTTGCACGTTGTCTTATTATTAGATGAGTGAGGTGTCACCAGGTCTCCGCCTCAAACATCAACCAAGCGTTTGAGGCGTCTCCAAACCTGCCCAAAGCCCAGATCATCCCGGCCCAGATCATCCCGGCCCAGATCATCTCGGCCCAGATCATCCCGGCCCAGATCATCCCGGCCCAGATCATCTCGGCCCAGATCATCCCGGCCCAGATCATCTCGGCCCAGATCATCTCGGCCCAGATCATCTCGGCCCAGATCATCCCGGCCCAGATCATCTCGGCCCAGATCATCTCGGCCCAGATCATCTCGGCCCAGATCATCTCGGCCCAGATCATCTCGGCCCAGATCATCTCGGCCCAGATCATCCCAGCCCAGATCATCTCAGCCCAGATCATCCCAGCCCAGATCATCCCAGCCCAGATCATCTCAGCCCAGATCATCTCAGCCCAGATCATCTCAGCCCAGATCATCTCAGCCCAGATCCTGTGCTGGAGCCCTTAACCCCGTCTCCTGGGTGGTGTCACCCTGTGTCACTGGGGATTGCTCAGCCTTGCTGCCAGTTCAATGTGCCTCTGGTTCCAATTACAGCTGAACATTTGATGCCCATCTCAGAGTGCCCCCCCCCCCCCCCCCCCCCCCCCCCCCCCCCCACTGCCCTTGTGGGTCTGGCTGCATCCCTGAGAGAGCAGCAGGAATAACCTGGAAGAGACATCATGAATGATGGAGGACCACCTGAGCGGCATCGTTTATGCTTCTTTTAAATTCATTTCTTTCTACAATAATGAATGAATGGTTGTTTAGGGTTCATGTAATGATGCGACCCCTCCTGAAGGATCAACACAGGACACAGAGAGAAAACCTGGGCCTCCAGCGGTGCTCTAACCAACCTTCTTCACGTCTTTTGCAGCCTCCAGGAGCAGGAGCAGGCGCTGAATCTGTCCATCAAGGAAGCTACTGCTAAAGTAAGTCAGCAGCTGTCGGCCGGTCGCACTTTAGAGGCTCTAGGAAACTACAGCTGCAGAAAAGAGAGAAGAAGAAGCAGCAGAACGACAGAGCCAGAGCTGGGCTGTTGCTTCACAGGCTGCTGCTCCTCTCCTGTTTAGATGCACCTCCTGCAATAAGAGGTTCAAGGCTCGCTCCTCCTCTACCAAATTCTTACTATCTCCATTAACTCCACAAGCACCTGCCAAACCTCCCAGTATCGTTTCCAGTGGGAGTCAGAGATGGGAGAGTAGCAGGAGCCCCAGCTTGGCATGCGTAACTCCCCAGAGGTGATATCTGATATCTGACCAGCCTTTCCCACCGCTGCACGTGTCTGCACGTCTCCGGGTGTGTGAAACACCGGCGTTCCTCTGGGGAAGGGAGCATATCGTGGGGATCGAATCCATTCAAAGGAGCAGGAGTTTAAAGGGCAGGGGGGCCGTGGGGGCCAGGCGGGGGCCGTGGGGGCCAGGCGGGGCCCCTCCTGAGCTGCTGCTTCCCCAGCGTCTGTGACATTCAGGGCATTTCTTCGCTGACATTCTGAAGGTATCTTAGATTCCTAACGTCTCCGCACACGAAGGCCGACGCGCTCCGTCCTTCTAAAGGTTACGCGTCGCCGCCGCCACGTGGGACACGATGCAAATGAATTCATGCTCTTGTAAGGACGAGTGTCAGACTTGGAATGAGTTGTGCATCCTTTGGGACGCGCGTGTCCAGGATTTGTCGGCTAATTGCCCCCGCTCTGCCTCTCTTCCTCCTTATCCCCCCCAGGTGGTCATGAGTCAGAGGCTGGGCAGCAGCCTCAGAAGGAAAGTCAGCGAGACAGAAACGCAGCTTCTGGCGCTGCAGGAGGCCAAACTGGCGGCCATTTCAGGTAACCCCGCCCTCCCCGTCACGTAATCACGCCGTTACTAGATGCGAATCGGTGAAAATCTCTGGGCTCTCGGTGAACCCGGCGCAGGTAATGACTTCAGCAGCGCCAAGGAGCTGAAGGCTGAGATGAAGGGGGTGCACCAGGAGCGGGAGCGGCTGGAGGCCCTGGCCACCAGGCTGCAGAGCCTCAGCTCAGGGAGCAGCCAGGAGCTGGAGCAGATGAAGGAGCAACGGCAGCAGCTGAGAGAGGAGCTGGAGCACCAGGAGGCGCAGCACGGTGAGCATAACCCTTCCACCACAGCTCCAACACGCTCCATACCTGTCCACAACACACCTGCATTGAGCCTTATGGCCCTGGCAACAAGAGGGTGGTTACCAGGCAACCGCCAGGGTTGTGATAACGTTGGCTGGCTGTTATGTGTGTTTCACTCCTCTGCTGTGTAACCGCACACACACATATTGTTGCTGACGTCGTGTTGAAGATTTCAACAGAACGAATCTTTTCTGAAGCTTTAAACGACTGAAGGAGACCACTGCAGAGCTCGATCGCCACCCCCACCAGAATCTGAAGGGAGCGTTTAAATATCAAGTCAAACATTAAACAGGAAGCTCTCTGAAAGAGGAGCCCCTCCTGATGTCGCCTCGCGCTGGGGGGGCGGCGGTGGACGATGAGACTGCCAAATGAAAAAGAAGTGATCTACTGTCAGCAGGGAATTGGCTTCAAATGAGATACCAGCGGGATTGGCAGTTGATAAGAGGAGGGTGATGGTGTGTGTGTGTGTGCGTGTGTGTGTGTGTGTGTGCGTGCGTGCGTGTGTGTGTGTGTGTGTGTGCGCGCGTGTGTGTGCGTGTGTGTGTGTGAAATGAGCTGCAGATTGTGTGAAGTAGCCAATTACCTCGGAGGGCAGAGATGATGTATCTGAGCTCGAGCGCTCTCCACTCACTGGAGATCTGAGCACACTGAGAGGAGGCTCCATAGGTGGGGGGGCGGGGGGCATGGGGGCAGGGGGGGGGGCAGGGAAGGGGTAAATAGATCACCTCCTGCTGTGCTGCTGCTCTTGCTTGAACATCAGTCAAAGGGAGATTTCTCAAAAAGGTCACTTTGGTTCCTGAGAGGCTGAGACGGGAAAATAGGAAGGGGGGGGGGGGGGGGGGGGGGGGGGGGGGGGGGGGGGGGCAGCATTGGGGAGATGACCCTCGACCGTGGTGTCGGGGAAGCTCCCGTCAAGTCTACATTCTCCCAACGGTCTCGTATAGGTCATAATAGCCCGTGGCACAGCATCATTACTGTCGCCCTAAAGTCGAGTGCACCCGGGTCGTCACTAGGGGGCGCTAGTGCACCCGGGTCGTCACTAGGGGGCGCTAGTGCACCCGGGTCGTCACTAGGGGGCGCTAGTGCACCCGGGTCGTCACTAGGGGGCACCCTTTCATTGTTGCTGCGTTGGTTTAAGGTTTTATGAAACAAACACACACACACACACACACACATATATCTGTATGTGTGTGTGTTTCCAATTGTAAATAATTGTAATGAGCAAACGAGTTATGTTATGTTGACACGTGTCAACAAACTCGTCCAGGCACCATAAATAGCCCGTGGGCTCCTTTTCACCTGTGAGCGTCACTCACCTGTCTGCTGTGTTGTTGCTAGCACCAATGGAAGCAGCTCCCAGAGCAGCAGCACGTCGTAGAATATGGAAGAGACGGACAGTAATGACGGTTTCTGGGGCTCGCTCAAACACTCCGGCGGCCACTCACATCATGGCAGCAGTTTCACAGCCTGTCCCTGAAACCAGGCGAGGGGCTCATTAAACTGTCATCCTCTTTGGTAATGAGGGGCTGGCACCACTAGCTGGAAACGGATAGTCCATAAACAGCACATTACCATTTCTTTATCTGGAGGGGACTAAAAATTACAGGCTACTTAAACATCAAGATGGCCATTCTTGTGGATTTTAGCATATGCTAATGATGCTAATGTCATTCTGGAACAAAAACAACATGTGCCTCCTCGGCTAAACAGCCTATTTATCATGGCAACAGGTTATTTACCAGATCCATGTGACAACATCTGCATGCATGTACACCCAAATTCAGCTTGTTAAGCTGAATTCTGTGTGTGTGTGTGGGGGGGGGGGGGGCATGTTGGTAATTGCTATTGGTGCTATTTCTAATAAATACCAAAACCATTCCAGCTGTATATCTGATTCCCTGCTGAGAGTATAATTCTGTCCCCAAGGGGGATCTGAAGTGGGACTAAATTCCTAAATTCACCAATAAATAATTCAAGTGCTGAATAACACGAGGAAACGACCCCCCGGGAGTGAGGCCTTTCAAATGAGGAGGCAGTGTCAGCGTGGGGTCCTCTTGAGTTGCCGAAGCCCTCTGCTAACGTTCATGTAGCACTATTGTTAGCGTGCAGCTGCCACTGAGCTTGTGTCGCCATAGATACACGTTTCATTAATGTTTGGCTTTCCTTCGCTCTCTCTAATGTTTATCTAATGTTTCTCATCTCTTAAAATAACACAGGACGTTTTCTTCTTCTTTGTGTCGGTCTGCACATCAGAATACTGCCATTCTTTCTTTTGGAATAAAGCGATAGGCTCTTATTGACACGCTGATGGTAAAGAGCAGGACAGATATGATTTATTCATGACTGCCACTTCCAGGGTGGAGAACCTGATGGGACGTATGACAGCTCTGGTCCTGAAGGACTGAATGATTTAGGGTTGTAGGAGTGAAGTGGATCCTGAAGGATCTCGGCCTGCTTGTCTATAGTTCTGGTGATATTCACTCCTTCTGTTTTGAGTTTGAGTATTATTGTGTCAGAATTGACAGAATTGGAGCTAAAACAAAAGGATATTACCAGAGCGGTGCCGTTAAATCGGCCGAGTCCACCAGACTAACCGTCACCTTGTTTATGTGACTGGCTTTAGGATCCTGGAAGTCATTTACTGTATAGATCAGACTGAAAACTTGAATAACAATCTGGATCTGTGGAGACATTTGCAGCTCTCCACTCGAGCCTTCACTGAGGTTCTAACCCTGACCCTAACCCTTCGACAGGATATTAGCATGACGCTAACAAAGAGGAAGAGGAAACCAGCAGCTACAGCAGAGTGCAGCGCTCTGTTACACGTCCTCTACCTTTTGTTCTTCAGCCGTTTCCTTAGTGAAATCTTTGTGTTGAGCTGCCGTAGCCGTCGGCCCCCCAGTCGGCTGTGCCGGGCCGCTGCCGGCTGTGCAGCCTTTTCTGCTCCGTGATGCCTTAAAGCAGTTATTGAGTGTCTGTCTGCCATATCCGCCTGCTCCCCCTCTGCTAGACGGCTTTTTGCTGATGCAGGCTGGGTTACCTGCAGGGTAAGGTTAGGGTTAGCGTTAGCGTTAGCTTGAACACATTCATCACAGCTGCCTTTGCACCTTATTATTTCATGCTTTGGTAACATGCGTAATGCTGCTGTTGGATTATCAGGAAGCCTCCTTTTGTCAGCCTCACGTCTGATTGCACGTCTTGGTCGTCCTTTAGAGCCGGTTTAATGGTGTCTTAACAGATCTCAGGTCTGGAGTGGCCCCTCACTCTGATCCAGCCCGTTCAGTCGTTTCCCTGAGGGCGCCCCCTGTCTGCCACACGTTGAGCAACAGAATACGCATTCTCGTAGCTACCCCATAGTTTGGGATGTGAGGACGTCTTGGACTGTTTGAGGGTTAAGAATTGGGGTTTAGGTCAGGGTTATCCATTCAGTCCTGATGGTTAGGGCTAGAGAAGCTGTGGTGTGTGTGTGTGTGTGTGTGTGCGTGCGTGCGTGCGTGCGTGCGTGTGTGTGTGTGTGCGTGCGTGCGTGCGTGTGTGTGTGTGTGTGTGTGCACGCCCCCACACTGTCTGCACATATACGGGATGATTTGCTATCACGTACGAGCATCAGCGTGTTCAGAGCTCTGCGGCTGCAGGGGGCACATCCTCATGTTTCATACATGAGCTCATTAACGTGGCTCACTTTGCCCCCCTCCTGCCCCCCTCCTGCCCCCCTCCTGCCCCCCTCCTGCCCTCCTCAGGCGCCAATCACCGAAGGGAAAAGGGCACAGGGAGCTCCGTGCACTCGCCATCTCACTGGGCGAGCACGCGGTGGGGATGTTGCTTCTTTGTCCTCTTTAGCCCCTTTTAAATTTACCTGCAGCAGTTTTTCAGGCTCTTTGTTGAGTGGAGAAAAAGCTGCAGAAACATTTAAGGCTCCAGAACATTAGCACGGTCTCATTAACAGCTTGGGATTCGTTGCTTAGCTACCAGGCTAATAAAAGTCCAGTTATAAGCTGTGTCTCTCTACAGAAAGCCGTCTGAAGGAGAACGCCACCAAGTACGTGAAGCTCCTGGAGGACAGGTTGCACAGGTAAGGACAGGTGCTGCCACTGCCCCCCCCCCCCCCCCCCCCCCCCAACCCTAACCCTAACCCCCCCCCCCCCCACCCACCTTCTCCCGTTTCAGATGCACTCGTGTTTTTACGGATGGTTGAAAATCGAGGTTGCCTCACCTGAGCCTCGTCTTTTGTGGCGGGTTCCACCTCCCAGAATAACTTCACCTGGTTGTTTGTTTGACCCGTGTCTGGGAGTAGGGGGGGGGGGGTAGTGCGAGCCCGGAGGCTGTCACCAATGGCGCTCTGCGTGGGCCAGAAGCAACATGGCCGCCATCTGAGGTGGGAGCACCTGGGAGCATCCGCAGGACAGAAGCAACTTCCAAAATAAAAGCTTTAACTACAAAATCATGGCAACAAAAGGAAAAATGACTTCCTTCAATTAAAATGGCAAAAAAGAGGAGGGCAGAGGGGTAATGAAGCCACGGGGCAACGCAGCCTCAGACTGGCGGCTCTAGAACGGGGGGCAGCACGGATCCAGATCGCTGGTGTACAGGACTGTTGATGGGCGCAGACGGCGGCGAGAGGAGGCTGAGGAGGGAGGAGGGAGGGGTTAGGGGAGGGAGGGGTAGTTTAGTGCTGGTGAGATGTCTGGTCTCCATGGAGACGGATGGCGTTGAAAAAAAAACCAATTATCTCTTCCTTGTTAAAGACTAGAGGATGTTAGGGCGGCACAGATGCTGTAAATCTGTCACAAGAAAAGAGCATTTTACATAAATGACATCCACGGTTGGGGGGGGGGGGGGGGGGGGGGGGGGGGGGGGGGGGGGGCTCTGCCCATATTTGTCATTCCTCGATGGGAATTTATCATATTTGGGGATCTGATGGCACCGTAATGCTCTCACAGGGAGCAAATTCCAGGGATAAATAGGCGTAGTTTGTTTCCCCAAGCATGAAACCATCCATGGAGCCCCCCTCGCCCAGTGACCCCCCCATCTGGACGCTCAGCATTAGCGCCTCTCCTCGACTGGCGTTTCTCTTCGCCACGCCACGTCTTCACAGGAAGTAAAACCCACCTTGAGCCGTCAGTCAGCAGGGGCCCGTGGCGCTGGAGATGGCGACCGTCTGTCTCATATTACCGGGCCCCCACACCCTGCCACCCTCTCAGCCCAAGTGGCCCCCGCCACTGGACGTGTGACGGGTGTCCCACACCTGCAGAGGTGCTGCAGGGGGGCGCCGTGTCCCGTTGGTGCGTGTCCCACAGACAGGTCCCACCAGGCCAGAAGGTAGAACGCTCAACAGGATGCCAGGGTTTGGGACAGATTTGTCATTTAAAGGTCACAGAAATCATAAAAGGACTAAATCTGAAGGTTTTAAAGGTCAGGGGTCGCGCAGAGGAGCTTTTTCTCTTCAAGGCGATCAAAGACCTTTATCTTGGGAGGCCAAACTAGTTCCTACCAGTCCTCGGTATTTTTACTTTCCCAGATAGTTGCTGTTGCCATGGTGACAGTGGCACATGCAGATGCTGGGACTAGGGCCTTGGGAGAGATCTTCATGAGAGAGATCTACATGGGAGAGATCTACATGGGAGAGATCTACATGGGAGAGATCTTAATGGGAGAGATCTTCATGGGAGAGATCTACATGGGAGAGATCTTAATGGGAGAGATCTACATGGGAGAGATCTTAATGAGAGAGATCTACATGGGAGAGATCTTAATGGGAGAGATCTACATGGGAGAGATCTACATGGGAGAGATCTTAATGAGAGAGATCTACATGGGAGAGATCTACATGGGAGAGATCTACATGGGAGAGATCTTAATGGGAGAGATCTTCATGGGAGAGATCTACATGGGAGAGATCTTAATGGGAGAGATCTACATGGGAGAGATCTTAATGGGAGAGATCTTCATGGGAGAGATCTACATGGGAGAGATCTTAATGGGAGAGATCTACATGGGAGAGATCTTAATGAGAGAGATCTACATGGGAGAGATCTTAATGGGAGAGATCTACATGGGAGAGATCTACATGGGAGAGATCTTAATGAGAGAGATCTACATGGGAGAGATCTTAATGGGAGAGATCTACATGAGAGAGAGCTACATGGGAGAGATCTTCATGGGAGAGATCTTCATGAGAGAGATCTTCATGAGAGATCTACATGGGAGAGATCTTCATGAGAGAGATCTACATGAGAGAGATCTTAATGGGAGAGATCTTCATGGGAGAGATCTACATGGGAGAGATCTTAATGGGAGAGATCTACATGAGAGAGATCTTCATGAGACAGATCTTCATGGGAGAGATCTTCATGGGAGAGATCTACATGGGAGAGATCTACATGAGAGAGATCTTCATGAGAGATCTACATGGGAGAGATCTACATGAGAGAGATCTTCATGAGAGAGCTACATGGGAGAGATCTACATGAGAGAGATCTACATGAGAGAGATCTTCATGGGAGAGATCTACATGGGAGAGATCTTAATGGGAGAGATCTACATGAGAGAGATCTTCATGAGAGAGATCTTCATGGGAGAGATCTTCATGGGAGAGATCTAAATGGGAGAGATCTTCATGGGAGAGATCTTAATGGGAGAGATCTTCATGGGAGAGATCTACATGGGAGAGATCTAAATGGGAGAGATCTTCATGAGAGATCTACATGGGAGAGATCTACATGGGAGAGATCTTCATGGGAGAGATCTACATGAGAGAGATCTTCATGAGAGATCTACATGGGAGAGATCTTCATGGGAGAGATCTACATGGGAGAGATCTACATGGGAGAGATCTTCATGGGAGAGATCTTCATGGGAGAGATCTACATGGGAGAGATCTTCATGAGAGCTCTACATGGGAGAGATCTACATGGGAGAGATCTTAATGGGAGAGATCTTCATGGGAGAGATCTTAATGAGAGAGATCTACATGGGAGAGATCTACATGGGAGAGATCTTCATGAGAGAGATCTTCATGGGAGAGATCTACATGGGAGAGATCTAAATGGGAGAGATCTTCATGGGAGAGATCTAAATGGGAGAGATCTTCATGAGAGATCTACATGGGAGAGATCTACATGGGAGAGATCTTCATGGGAGAGATCTAAATGGGAGAGATCTTCATGAGAGAGATCTACATGGGAGAGATCTACATGGGAGAGATCTACATGGGAGAGATCTTCATGAGAGAGATCTACATGAGAGAGATCTTCATGGGAGAGATCTTCATGAGAGAGATCTTCATGAGAGATCTACATGGGAGAGATCTTCATGAGAGAGATCTACATGAGAGAGATCTTAATGGGAGAGATCTTCATGGGAGAGATCTACATGGGAGAGATCTTAATGGGAGAGATCTACATGAGAGAGATCTTCATGAGACAGATCTTCATGGGAGAGATCTTCATGGGAGAGATCTACATGGGAGAGATCTACATGAGAGAGATCTTCATGAGAGATCTACATGGGAGAGATCTACATGAGAGAGATCTTCATGAGAGAGCTACATGGGAGAGATCTACATGAGAGAGATCTTCATGGGAGAGATCTACATGGGAGAGATCTTAATGGGAGAGATCTACATGAGAGAGATCTACATGGGAGAGATCTACATGGGAGAGATCTTCATGAGAGAGATCTACATGAGAGAGATCTTCATGGGAGAGATCTTCATGAGAGAGATCTTCATGAGAGATCTACATGGGAGAGATCTTCATGAGAGAGATCTACATGAGAGAGATCTTAATGGGAGAGATCTTCATGGGAGAGATCTACATGGGAGAGATCTTAATGGGAGAGATCTACATGAGAGAGATCTTCATGAGACAGATCTTCATGGGAGAGATCTTCATGGGAGAGATCTACATGGGAGAGATCTACATGAGAGAGATCTTCATGAGAGATCTACATGGGAGAGATCTACATGAGAGAGATCTTCATGAGAGAGCTACATGGGAGAGATCTACATGAGAGAGATCTTCATGGGAGAGATCTACATGGGAGAGATCTTAATGGGAGAGATCTACATGAGAGAGATCTTCATGAGAGAGATCTTCATGGGAGAGATCTTCATGGGAGAGATCTTCATGGGAGAGATCTAAATGGGAGAGATCTTCATGGGAGAGATCTTAATGGGAGAGATCTTCATGGGAGAGATCTACATGGGAGAGATCTAAATGGGAGAGATCTTCATGGGAGAGATCTAAATGGGAGAGATCTTCATGAGAGATCTACATGGGAGAGATCTACATGGGAGAGATCTTCATGGGAGAGATCTACATGAGAGAGATCTTCATGAGAGATCTACATGGGAGAGATCTTCATGGGAGAGATCTACATGGGAGAGATCTACATGGGAGAGATCTTCATGGGAGAGATCTTCATGGGAGAGATCTTCATGAGAGCTCTACATGGGAGAGATCTACATGGGAGAGATCTTAATGGGAGAGATCTTCATGGGAGAGATCTTAATGAGAGAGATCTACATGGGAGAGATCTACATGGGAGAGATCTTCATGAGAGAGATCTTCATGGGAGAGATCTACATGGGAGAGATCTAAATGGGAGAGATCTTCATGGGAGAGATCTAAATGGGAGAGATCTTCATGAGAGATCTACATGGGAGAGATCTACATGGGAGAGATCTTCATGGGAGAGATCTAAATGGGAGAGATCTACATGAGAGAGATCTTCATGAGAGAGATCTACATGGGAGAGATCTTAATGGGAGAGATCTACATGAGAGAGATCTTCATGAGAGAGATCTTAATGGGAGAGATCTACATGAGAGAGATCTACATGGGAGAGATCTAAATGGGAGAGATCTAGATGGGAGAGATCTTCATGGGAGAGATCTACATGGGAGAGATCTAGATGGGAGAGATCTACATGGGAGAGAGCTACATGGGAGAGAGCTACATGAGAGAGATCTACATGGGAGAGATCTTCATGGGAGAGATCTACATGAGAGAGATCTTCATGAGAGAGATCTTCATGGGAGAGATCTACATGGGAGAGATCTACATGGGAGAGATCTACATGAGAGAGATCTTCATGAGAGATCTACATGGGAGAGATCTACATGAGAGAGATCTTCATGAGATCTACATGGGAGAGAGCTACATGGGAGAGAGCTACATGAGAGAGATCTACATGGGAGAGATCTACATGAGAGAGAGCTACATGGGAGAGATCTACATGGGAGAGATCTAAATGGGAGAGATCTTCATGGGAGAGATCTTCATGAGAGAGATCTTCATGAGAGATCTACATGGGAGAGATCTTCATGGGAGAGATCTTCATGGGAGAGATCTACATGGGAGAGATCTACATGGGAGAGATCTTCATGGGAGAGATCTAAATGGGAGAGATCTACATGAGAGAGATCTTCATGAGAGAGATCTTCATGGGAGAGATCTACATGGGAGAGATCTACATGAGAGAGATCTTCATGAGAGAGATCTTCATGGGAGAGATCTACATGGGAGAGATCTACTTGTTCAGGCTCAGATACAACAGTGTGGATTGTTTCTCTTTCCAGCTGCGTCTGTCCCGGCCTGGATCGGATCTGGGAGGCCGACCTGGAAGCGTGTCAGCTGCTGCTGCGGGGCCTCCAGGTGTGGACCCCCAGCTGCAGCGGCGCTGATATGGAGGAGGTCCACTTCACCAAAGGTTCTCTCATGTCAGAGCCGCCCACCAAAGAAGAAGACTGTGCTATGCTAACTGCATTAGGAGGCCGCTGGGGCCCCGAGGCCAACTTACAGAACTCAGAGTTTGCCAAGGTACCTTCAGGAACACACGTCATTCCTTCATTCCTTCATTCCTTCATTCATTCCTTCATTCATTCATTCCTTCCTTCCTTCCTTCATTCATTCCTTCATTCATTCATTCCTTCCTTCTGTTGATTCACTCCACCATCGTTAGCTCACCTTTTTAACCCTGTAGTGGGAAACAAAGCCGCCCAGGAAGCTTCCTGCCCTCTGGGCCGTTTTCAGGCACCACGTTTAATGAGCAGCCCTTCGTTACTGAACATATGGTGCAGTTGATTTAGAAACAGTACAAACATTTTCCACCAAGAATTGCTAATATTTTGTGCGTGTGTGTGCGTGTGTGTGTGTGTGTGTGTGTCCTCTCATGAAGCCAACGCTGCCTAAATAATAACAATAATTGAATGATAGTAGATATTCTAATGCTAATTTGAATTTTGGCTGTCAGAGATGGGCGGAGTCTCTGGGGAACCACAGAATAAACGACTGGTACGCTTGGTGACGGTTTGGGGTCCTAATTTTCCTTGTGCCGCCGTTGATCTCTTCCTGAGCTCTCTGCAAACCCCTCCTCCCCTCGCCGTTCCACAAGCGCCACCTTTCCATTCCTGCCTTCTTTTTTCTCCTCTGCTTCTCTTTATGCTGCTGAAGCTCGGCTCCTGCTGACGTTTCTGCGAGAACAAAGAGGTGAGCAGGCGCAGCCTTCCTGTCCGTGTGGACCGGAACCACGACACACAATTGGATCATATTATGTTTACGCCCTTTCCATAAAAGTGCTGATTTGGCTGCGCGTGAGTGTGACTGCAGAAAGATGACTGGTAGAAACCCAAAGACGTTACTGACGGCCAGTCGGGCCGACGGAGCGGCTGAAATCCTCATTATCAAATAATAATTCCATCCTTTCTGATCCTTAGTTGGTCTCAGCCTGGTTATGTTCTTCCCCTAAAGCCACAAACAATATGTCAGCATCAGGAGGTACAGTAATCACCTCCTTCCTGGGGGAAGAATGTATAATTACCTACGTATAATTACGTACGATGAATACTAATGAAGGAAACCTGCAGTACAGATGTGCCAGTTCATCTCATTTCTCCTGTCAGTTTTGTTGATGAATAATTGCAGCTGCTCACGTGCGCTGTTATTGCACGTCCGATCACTCGTGAGCGACGACCCGACCCAGGGTCAGGGTTAGGGTTAGGGTCAGGGTCAGGGTTAGGGTTAGGGTTAGGGTTAGGGTCAGGGTCAGGGTTAGGGTTAGGGTCAGGGTCAGGGTCAGGGTCAGGGTCAGGGTCAGGGTCAGGGTTAGGGTTAGGGTCAGGGTCAGGGTTAGGGTTAGGGTCAGGGTCAGGGTTAGGGTTAGGGTCAGGGTCAGGGTCAGGGTCAGGGTTAGGGTTAGGGTCAGGGTTAGGGTTAGGGTCAGGGTTAGGGTTAGGGTCAGGGTTAGGGTTAGGGTCAGGGTCAGGGTCAGGGTCAGGGTTAGACCTGTGACTCAACACACGTTTCCCCCCTTTGTTGCAGAAACTGGAGGAGTTTTTGTTCGGCATGGAGGAGAATCACAATGAGGTTGGTTACCACTAACCCCTGGATGAATGTGGGCTACTAACCCCTGTGGGCTACTAACCCCTGTGGGCTACTAACCCCTGGATGAATGTGGGCTACTAACGCCTGTGGGCTACTAACTCCTGTGGGCTACTAACCCCTGGATGAATGTGGGCTACTAACCCCTGTGGGCTACTAACCCCTGGATGAATGTGGGCTACTAACTCCTGTGGGCTACTAACTCCTGTGGGCTACTAACCCCTGGATGAATGTGGGCTACTAACCCCTGTGGGCTACTAACTCCTGTGGGCTACTAACCCCTGGATGAATGTGGGCTACTAACGCCTGTGGGCTACTAACGCCTGTGGGCTACTAACCCCTGTGGGCTACTAACGCCTGTGCGCTACTAACCCCTGTGGGCTACTAACCCCTGTGGGCTACTAACCCCTGGATGAATGTGGGCTACTAACCCCTGTGGGCTACTAACCCCTGGATGAATGTGGGCTACTAACGCCTGTGGGCTACTAACCCCTGTGGGCTACTAACTCCTGTGGGCTACTAACCCCTGGATGAATGTGGGCTACTAACGCCTGTGGGCTACTAACCCCTGTGGGCTACTAACTCCTGTGGGCTACTAACCCCTGGATGAATGGGGGCTACTAACCCCTGGATGAATGTGGGCTACTAACCCCTGTGGGCTACTAACCCCTGGATGAATGGGGGCTACTAACCCCTGGATGAATGTGGGCTACTAACGCCTGTGGGCTACTAACCCCTGTGGGCTACTAACTCCTGTGGGCTACTAACCCCTGGATGAATGGGGGCTACTAACCCCTGGATGAATGTGGGCTACTAACGCCTGTGGGCTACAGCACAAAGTAACATATAAAAGTCAAATGTTCAGCCTAAGTTATATCATTTCTATATATTTTCTATATTGCATTGGAGAGTAGAAGAACCTGCAGGTTCAAACACTGTGATCGTTACCACACAAATGTAAATTTGCATGTGGACCAGGGTCTGTTAATTCTCGACCCATTCCAGCTAAACTAGCGGGTCAGTTTTTATTCTCAGCCTAGAAACACATGAAAGTGAATAAAGGTTAAATTGGAGTCCCAAATTAAGGCCAAAGTATCTGGCTTGCCCTCTAGTGGTGGGGGCTGTAACTGAATTAGCTTTTGTCCCCCTTGTATGTGTTTAGTTCTTATTTAGCTCCATTTAGCAGGAATGTGGCAGCAGTGGATGCAACAGCTTCAGGAGTCTCTGACCTCCTCCTCCATCCCATAATGACTCGAAGTTAATGATTTCCACTTAGCTGCTGCCCCACTGCCACAATGGAGATTGATTGGTGTGTGTGTGTGCGTGTGTGTATGTGTGTGTGTGTGTGTGCGTGTGTGCGCGTGTGTGCGTGTGTGTGTGTGTGCGTGTGTGTGTGTGTGCGTGTGTGTGTGTGCGTGTGCGTGTCTGTGTGTGTGCGTGTGTGTGTGCGTGTGTGTGCGTGTCTGTGTGTGCGTGTGTGTGTGTGTGTGTGTGCGTATGTGTGTGCGTGTGCGTGCGTGTGCGTGTGCGTGTGTGTGTGTGTGCGTGCGTGTGTGTGTGTGTGTGTGTGTGTGTGTGTGTGTGTGCGTGCTGAGCTCTGGTCTCTCTTTCCTCCTCTCGTGGTCCTTTCTCTCCTCAGTGACCCACATCACCAAAGAAGAAAGGAGACATTTTTAATCAGATTTGGTAACAGTGCAGCTCTGTTGTCTCACGCTGCAGAATCAAAGCACAAAGGAGCTGCAAATGTTCAGGCATCAGGTCGTGTAGGGAACGTCGTACACCTGCGTCAGTGCGTCTACCTGACGTCCTCATGCTTCTCTACTGGCTCCCCCAGGTCGTGTCTTGTACCCCGGGGCTCTACTGGCTCCCCGGGGCTCTTCTGGCTCCCCCAGGTCGTGTCTTTTACCCCGGGGCTCTACTGGCTCCCCCAGGTCGTGTCTTTTACCCCGGGGCTCTTCTGGCTCCCCCAGGTCGTATCTTGTACCCCGGGGCTCTTCTGGCTCCCCCAGGTCATGTCTTGTACCCCGGGGCACTACTGGCTCCCCCAGGTCGTGTCTTTTACCCCGGGGCTCTTCTGGCTCCCCCAGGTCGTATCTTGTACCCCGGGCTCTTCTGGCTCCCCCAGGTCATGTCTTGTACCCCGGGGCTCTACTGGCTCCCCCAGGTCATGTCTTGTACCCCGGGGCACTACTGGCTCCCCCAGGTCGTATCTTGTACCCCGGGGCTCTTCTGGCTCCCCCAGGTCGTGTCTTTTACCCCGGGGCACTACTGGCTCCCCCAGGTCATGTCTTGTACCCCGGGGCTCTTCTGGCTCCCCCAGGTCGTATCTTGTACCCCGGGGCTCTACTGGCTCCCCCAGGTCGTATCTTGTACCCCGGGGCACTACTGGCTCCCCCAGGTCGTGTCTTTTACCCCGGGGCTCTTCTGGCTCCCCCAGGTCGTATCTTGTACCCCGGGGCTCTTCTGGCTCCCCCAGGTCATGTCTTGTACCCCGGGGCTCTACTGGCTCCCCCAGGTCATGTCTTGTACCCCGGGGCACTACTGGCTCCCCCAGGTCGTATCTTGTACCCCGGGGCTCTTCTGGCTCCCCCAGGTCGTGTCTTTTACCCCGGGGCACTACTGGCTCCCCCAGGTCGTGTCTTTTACCCCGGGGCTCTACTGGCTCCCCGGGGCTCTACTGGCTCCCCCAGGTCGTATCTTGTACCCCGGGGCTCTACTGGCTCCCCGGGGCTCTTCTGGCTCCCCCAGGTCGTGTCTTTTACCCCGGGGCACTACTGGCTCCCCCAGGTCGTGTCTTTTACCCCGGGGCTCTACTGGCTCCCCCAGCTGGAGGCAGCAGGGACGAAGATGCCGGGGGGGGGTTGCTGACTGTCGGAGTGTCCCACTCCCAGCGTCTGTCCCTGCATTTGGGCCATGGCACCATCTGCAGATGGAGGTGCTATTTGGGGACGGAGACAGGGGACGCGGCTTTCGAGTGATTGCTCTGACACCTCTGAGCTGGGGGAGGTGATATTTTCCACCTGCAGTCATGAGTCACATTTGTCAGCGTCGTTATCTGAGCGTCTGTTCGCCGCAGTGCGCCTGCTCGCCACGCGCTGTCTGTGCTCCATGCGTCTGAGAAAACTAGGACGCGCTGTCTGCAAAGGGGGCAGCTCTAATTATGTCGGGCTGGGCTCCCCGAAACGTCCGAACCCTCCAACGGCCCTTCTGCCCCCTCATGAGCAGCACGTGCACGTGGGCAGCACGACCTTGGTGTCCTGGCTAGGAGACATTTTTGAGGCGTCCTAATCTTCATTAAACCCAACTGTTGGTTTCAAAATGACAAATGCATCATAAACACCCAACTCGTGTTGTTCTGAAGGCCTCGTCCAACCTGCTGGGTTTAGGCTCATAGATTGGGTAGAATCGGATCAAACAGGGGGAGAGTACAGATCTATCTTCATACGCTTTTAAAAAACTCTACATTTAGCCAACAAACAACAACTCTTTTGGTATTTTCCATTCATGATCCCATACGTGACGCCTCTGTAGGGTGATACATTGAACAACATTGGACCCAGTCAAACCCAAACGTGGTCTCACTCAGGGCTGGAAATGTTGCTCAGAGGCTTTAGAGCTAAAATTTGTTCTCAGCACTGCAGATGTTTCACTGCAGAAACAACATGACTGCATAGATGCATGAAGGGCATTATTACAGTAATTAAAGCGCTTGGCCTGCAGCTGGACAGGATGTTATGGCTCATAAGATGACTTTTGTTATGAATCGGCTCTTAAACCCCCACTGGGTCTGAGGACCAGGTCCGTGTGCTGCAGGCCTTGCAGACGCAGCCCCCTCCGTTCATGCTTTGTGTCCCCAATCTTTCCAGGATGCGTGCGGTGACGCCGAGGCTGCGGCGCTGACGGAGCACTGCGAGCTCATCGGACACAGACTAACGACTTTAGAAGATGAGCTGCACACGGCCTTGTTGACTCAGGATCACACTCTCACTCATATCCTTTCACACTCGCTGAAGCTGAACCAGCACATGAATAAACTGGATGCTACCTGTGGTCTGTGTGTGTGAGTGAGTGTGTGGGTGAGTGAGTGTGTGTGTGGGTGAGTGTGTGTGAGTGAGTGTGTGTGTGGGTGAGTGTGTGTGAGTGTGTGACTGTGTCTGCCTCTCGGCTGACAGATGTTCTCTGACTTTTCCTTTTGGGAGAAAACAGCAAAATCAACCTGTTTTTTCCGCTATTGGAGGAAATCAAAGATAAACAGCCGGATCTAAAGATTAGTCTTGACGGGGAGACATGCCAACCGGAGGATGAGAGGGTAGAAGCTCACGCAGGGTTAGAAGGTCCTGAATGTGACTGCCAGTCACCAGGGGCTGAGATTAAACTGCCACGACAGGGGCATCAGCGTGGCAGACACAGGAATGTGGCTCCATTGTCATATATTAACGTCACTCCTCCCGCTGACACTCCTCCTCCTCTCCTCCTCTCCTCCTGTCCTCCTCCTCCTCTCCTCCTCTCCTCCTCCTCTCCTCCTGTCCTCCTCTCCTCCTCCTCTCCTCCTCTCCTCCTGTCCTCCTCTCCTCCTCTCCTCCTCCTCTCCTCTCCTCCTGTCCTCCTCTCCTCTCCTCCTCTCCTCCTCCTCTCCTCCTGTCCTCCTCTCCTCCTCTCCTCTCCTCCCCTCCTCCTCCTCATCCTCCCCTCCTCCTCCCCTCCTCCTCATCCTCCTCCTCTCCTCTCCTCCTCTCCTCCCTCCTCCCTCCTCTCCTCCTCTCCTCCTCTCCTCCTCATCCTCCTCTCCTCCTCTGCCCACATCCACCTGCTGCTATCTGGCTCGGAGGAAATTACAATATGATAATGACTGGAATGAAAGTGTTGGAGCTGATTACAGGTCACAATCCACCATTTTCTGTGCTAATTAGGAAGCTGATTGGAAATAGATTAGTGCGCTTTTCTCTGCTGTCGTGCTGAGGAACTAAGACGTATCTAAATTGTGGGATTTTCCACATAATGTGTGCTTGTCCTTCTCTCCCAGGGTATCAGGCGTCCCCACCTGATACCCTGGCGCTATCACATCTGAGGGGTCCAGGCCCCCGCCGTGGCCCCCGCCGTGGCCCCCGCCGTGGCCCCCGCCGTGGCCCCCGCCGTGGCCCCCGCCGTGGCCCCGGGGGTCAGCGCAGGTTCCTGCCCCTCTGTGTGTTTGTCCTTGCACGTCCTCGGTTCCACTGAGGCAGGAGCACGGACACTCGAGGACACGGGAGAAGCACAGCAGCTTTGTTGCAGGAGCAGATTGTGCGACAGCGTTGCCGTAGTGACAGTGAAATCAAGCTTCTTCTCTCTGAGAGTCCTAATTGAAACCTTGAAGGAGGCAGACAGAGCAGAGGACAGGGAACGTGAGACGGGATGGCGAGTCGGGTTACTCCTCCGAAATGTTTGATCTGATTCCTTTTGGTGTCGCATTAGAAGATTCTCCTGCAATATTCATGAAAAACGCTTTAACGGAGGCTTAATTATGAATGAGGACAGTTTAGTGTCCGTTCGGAGAGTCGAACCAGCCGCCGGGCCCCATCTGCCGTCAGCCCGGCCACTTTAGCCGGACACCCACACCATGAAGCAGGTTAAACAACAACACCCCCCACGGCGCCCGTGTGGATCCGGTTTCAGTGGCGTTTGTGAATAATTTAGCAGCCCCGCCTGTTTGCTCCGTCCCCTCGCTGCCTCCCAGTCCTGAGGACAAGATGAGCTCATGAATAGTGAATGTGTGGTGGGGGGGCTGTGTGATGGGTGCAGATCGATGATGACCTGGGGGAGCCAGTAGAGCCCCGTAAACCTGATGAAGCATCAGGTTTACGTTTGAGCGGATTTCTTTATGTCGTTGTCCTTAACTCTCTCTGCACAGTCTCTGGAGGAGGAAGTTCAGGCGGTCAAAGCCACTTTACAGACGATGCTCAGTCAGCTCGAAGAGGAGGAAGAGGAGGAAGAGGAGGAGCTACAAGACGACGACCTCATGATGAACAGAAGTGAGGAAGAGGAGGACGAGGACCAGTACTTTAGCGACAGCTGGGATATCTGAAATGGAAAACCACTCAGCGGCTCTCTGGGAGGCGAACCTGGGCCCCGCGGCAAGGATGGTCTCCTTTACTGTAAAGTCTCACCCAGGGGGCCTTAGGGGGGCCCCAGGGGGCCTTAGGGGGGCCCCAGGGGGCCTCTTGGTTACTGCTGTAGGTCACATGACAGCCTCTGTGTGACGCTTCATCCATCTGTGGGAAAAAGAAATGAACATTCCATTTGAAAGCACATATTAATGCACAAGGGCTGTGAATGTCTCCAGCCTTTTACCAGGAGAAAGTGTCCACCAATATGGATTTAAGGTTTTTATATCGTTTTATACTAATATTGATCAGTGAGCTTTTTGGCCAATCATCAGCTGGATTTCACCATCATTTCACCTTTTTAATGATCAAAAAACAAATGTGGAAAAAGCTTCCAGCTAAATGGGAAACCTTATTCTGGGGGATTCGATGACTGCAGCCAACCACCAGGAGGCAGCAGCGCTGCTTAGTGAGCGGGTGACAGACTTCACCTGGTTAGTCTCAGGACCAGGAGATGACCTGAACGTCCATAACGGGTCACCTGGTTAGTCTCAGGACCAGGAGATGACCTGAACGTCCATAACGGGTCACCTGGTTAGTCCTGGTGTAACGTGGGAAACTAATGTTGTGGTGCTATGAATTGTGGGCAGTTGTTGGTTGTCTGTATTCTAAGTGTGTCGCAGTCGTAAACACATCGCTGTGTTGTTGCCTCTTGGTGTCGCTTTTTTTGATTTACTGAAACTTCATGTTTATTTTATTTATTGTTGACACAAATTACAGCACGAAGCCTCCAGCCTCCTTTTGTCCACTGCTCTTTTCTTCTGTTGTTGAGCTACAGTTGCCT
The DNA here is from genome assembly GCF_901000725.2 of Takifugu rubripes. NCBI lineage: Eukaryota > Metazoa > Chordata > Actinopteri > Tetraodontiformes > Tetraodontidae > Takifugu > Takifugu rubripes. The sequence continues at coordinate 16,119,945 of NC_042288.1, forward strand.
CTTTTACCCCCAATGGAGGAGGTGCAGTGTCTGTCTGTCTGTCTGTCTGTCTTCTGTCCTGTCTGTCTGTCTGTCTCGTCTGTCCTGCCTGAACTGACTGTCTGTCTGTCTGTCTGTCTGCCTGTCTGTCTGTCTGTGTGTCTGTCTGACTGTCTGCCTGTCTGTCTGCCTGTCTGTGTGTCTGTCCTACTGTCTGTCTGTCTGTCTGCCTGTCTGTCTGTCTGTCTGCCTGTCTGCCTGTTCTGTCTGTCTGCCTGACTGTCTGTCTGTCTGTCTGCCTGACTGTCTGTCTGTCTGCCTGCCTGTCCTGCCTGTCTGTCTGACTGTGTGTCTGTCTGACTGTCTGCCTGTCTGTCCTGTCTGTCTGTCTGTCTGCCGGTCTGTCTGTCTGCCTGTCTGCCTGTCTGTCTGCCTGACTGTCTGTCTGCTGTCTGTCTGCCTGTCTGTCCTGTCTGCCTGCCTGTCTGCCTGTCTGTCTGTCTGCCTGCCTGTCTGTCTGCCTGTCTGTGTGTCTGTCTGTCCGCTGAGTCTTTCACCTGTAGATGTTTCCTCTCACCTGTGCAGTTGTGCAGGTTCCACCGGTCACCTGTAGATGTTCCTCTCACCTGTGCAGTTGTGCAGGTTCCACCAGTCACCTGTAGATGTTCCTCTCACCTGTGCAGTTGTGCAGGTTCCACCGGTCACCTGTAGATGTTCCTCTCACCTGTGCAGTTGTGCAGGTTCCACCAGTCACCTTTAGATGTTCCTCTCACCTGTCTGTTTTGCAGGTTGTCACCTTTAGATGTTCCTCTCACCTGTCTTTCACCTGTCATCTTTTCTGCAGCATTATTGGACTTTTGCCATCATTTGATTCCAAGTTTCTTCAGCTGAAGAGAACAAAATAGTTGGAGTGAATAAAATTCAGTGAACGGGAAACGTACGTATGTCCTCACAAGGGTGAACAGGTGTGAACAGGTAAACAGGAAATGATCAAAAGTCAGGTAAACAGCATCGTTAAGAAGAGGATTCCTCAAGTGATGTTATGTCAAAACTAATCTAGTAACTAATAGTTTAGAATCACTTTATACTCAAGATCAAGACTCACGACCAGGTCGACCTTGGTGGTGGAGCAGAACGATCTCGGGATCTCGGGATCTCGGGAGAGATGCTTCCAAACACGCGGTCCCTCCAGGGATCTCCTCCAGGTGCTCGTGTAGAGGAGCACCTCCTCCTCCACAGACGGGTCGACCTTCAAAACGTCCTCGTCCCCAGAAGTGTCGGAGGAGAGTCGAACAGATCATTTTCTCTCTCAGGTAGCAGCAGGAGACGGGTCGATGGTCCTGAAGGATGGTTTTAGTGGGGGGGGGGGGGGTGGTAACGGGAGGGGGGGGGGGCGTACGGGAAGGGGGGGGGGGGCGTAACGTGAGGGGGGGGTGGGGGGGTGGGTGCTAACGGGGGGGGTGGCTGTTAGCCATCGGGCTTCTGGTCTCTTCTCAAGCTGTCAGGATAGTTGGAGGTTCTGTCCCGAGCAGGGACGGTGGTGCGCTGAGGGCGTCACTGTGGGCGCCTGCCTGTCGGGTCCTCCTGGACCACAAAACACAAAGCTTGAAGTTCTTCCGACGTGGACAGCAGTCAGGGACAGCTGAGAACCGGTACCAGAGGAATGAACCTCCCAGAAGCTGCCACATGGTTCCTCTGGGCCCGGAGCATCTTGGCTCTGGACCAGGAGCATCTTGGTTCTGGACCCGGAAGCATCTTGGCTCTGGACCAGGGAGCATCTTGGATCTGGGCCCGGGAGCATCTTGGTTCTGGACCCGGGAGCATCTTAATTCTGGACCCGGGAGCATCTTGGATCTGGGCCCGGGAGCATCTTATCTGGGCCTGGAGCATCTTGGTCTGGACCCGGAGCATCTTGGTTCTGGACCCGGGAGCATCTTGGTTCTGGACCCGGGAGCATCTTAATTCT